>NW_010380839.1:0-380 GCF_000414095.1 Morus notabilis
CACTCACATCCCTTCCCCAACCGAAGACGTTGCGAGCTCCTCTAGAATATATCCGTTCATATTTATTCTTCCTAGGCTCGGGTGTAACACATCCCTACACTCTTGGTCCCAAAGAAAGATAGTTCTATGCGGATGTGTGTTGATAGTAGAGCCATCAACAAGATTACCATCAAGTACCGTTATCCAATTCCTATACTTGATTACATGCTTGACGAATTACATGGAGCTCAAATCTTTTCGAAGGTTGATCTTAAGAGTGGTTATCACCAGATCCGGATGAAGGAAGGAGACGAATGGAAGACGGCATTCAAGACCAAGTTCGGCCTCTATGAGTGGACTATTATGCCATTTGGCTTGTCTAATGCTCTTAGTACCTTTAC
>NW_010380840.1:0-380 GCF_000414095.1 Morus notabilis
GAGTTCAAACTCGAATTCAAACTCGAGTTCAAACTCAAATTTAACAAAATAACATGAATTTGAATAAAATTGTAACTCGAGTTTAAACTTTTTCTGAGTTTCGTTGCAAAAGAACAACCCCTTATTTGTTTATTTATTTTAAAAGGATATTGATGTTGGAATTTAATTCTATAGTCCATTTGCATTAAGCCGAATGACCAATGTGGAAGTGTTTGAGGTTTGATCCATTGTCTAAGAATGATATTAGCGTATGAGCGAAAAATATAGGGCAAACAATAAAGAAAGAAATTTAAATTTATAATGGTTCTTTTTTAAAGTGAGAGTCTGATGACTCGTTTAGTTCGCTGATTCGAGTTTTTAATTCGAGTTGAGATGTGACT
>NW_010380841.1:0-380 GCF_000414095.1 Morus notabilis
AAAAAAAAAAAATAGAATACCTGTTTCTGGAACGGTTATTATCTCTTCCTGTTCTCTTCGTAACTCCCTCAGGTAGTGATCAGCTTCACTCTTGGCAGCCAGGTATCTGCACAAAACCCAATGTATTATTTTTATCGACAAAATTAGCAGAACCTTCACATGTCTCACAAAATTCTGACCCTCTGGGTACTCAGAAAGTTTTCTCTCTAATTAAAATAAACAATTAATTATTTTTTATTATTAATAACAAAAGTTGTTATCTTTTCAGTCCTCGAAAATGCAACAGCAAGAAATCTCAGTTCGTAGTATCATAATAATATATTTTTATTCTATTTCAATACATTTCGTTGTCAGCTATACAAAATTACAAACACAATATA
>NW_010380842.1:0-380 GCF_000414095.1 Morus notabilis
ATGATGATGATGATGATGATGATGATGATGATAAAATAACACTAACTCACAGCTTAGGAATAAAATCAATTAAGAAACGAAAAGTGAACCTAAAAGGAGGCAACGAAACAGACAGATACAGATTTACTTTTTTTTAGAACTAACAGACCGGAAAGACTATTATCAAATAAAAATAAAAGCAAAATTTACTTACCTCTTCGGCTCAAAATTTACTGACCATTTTTGCTAATAGCACTACTCTAATAATGGTATCAAAATTTGATTACGCCCAAATTATATATTGAATAAAACAGTTTATTGTGGTATAGTAAGGGCGATCGATCCCACGAGGAAGTGACAAAGAACAAACAAGATCAATTAATAGAAAATAAACTTTAGAG
>NW_010380843.1:0-380 GCF_000414095.1 Morus notabilis
ATATAATAATCAAAACTAAAAGTAAAATATTAAGGAAATTTCTAAACAAGCCCCACATTTTCTGAAATTAAATTACAAGAAAGTGATGGGGACTTTCACACTTCCTAAAAAATAAGTTTTAAACTAAGCCTCTGGCATTATTCAGGGTTCCACCCCTAGGACATACAATATTGTAGATAAATGAACATGTAAATATCATTTACAGAGATCAACCACAGTCTAGAGATTTAAAGTTTACATTCTAAGAATTTACAATCATTACATTGTTCCACAAGGATGTTGGCACAATCCTCACTGGATCAGATAGTAGCAACTACTTCAGCTACTCAACACTGCTTCTAACATCGCCTGGGGGGGGGGGGGGTTAATTTTTATAGAAA
>NW_010380844.1:0-380 GCF_000414095.1 Morus notabilis
TTTTTTTTTTTGAAACATAGTGACATTGAAGTTAAAGTCAAAAGTATATGCCTTTTATCACTCCTCATATTGCGACAACAAAGCATGAAATCATTCTCCGTACATGCCTGTAGTTGTTATATATTAGGAGTTCGTTTAGTTTGTTAATTTAAAATGTAATTTTATGTAAAAAAATTTTATTATAATAAAAAATTAAATATAATTATTTTTAAAAAAATTTTACTGTAATAAAATTTAAAATTTAAATTTAAATTAATAAAATAAATTAGACTTAAGTAATACGAAGTAGTAAAATTCCCCTAAAATATTACTGAGTTTTCAGCGCTTTTTTCAGCTACGAATCGACACATATTTGAGCTGTTAAAAGACCAAAATTGTTT
>NW_010380845.1:0-380 GCF_000414095.1 Morus notabilis
AAACATTTCGAGAGGGAGTACTCATGAACATCAGCAGCCTTACGTCGAACCCGATAAAACTTCCGTTACCTGTTCAAGCCAGGGCGGAGCAAACGGTGAAGGCAATTGCACCTGAGGTAGAGCCGGAGCCTAGCGCGAAGGAGAAGTTCGCGAAGGCGTTTTATAGCGAAGAGGATGAGCCTTGGAAGAACCATCCTGACTATGTACCTGGGAGCGTCAGACTGGACAGTGTCACGATGCCGCCCTTGAACAAGGAAGAATATCTGGAAGTGCAATACAGAATGGCAAACTCAGAATTGGTGGTTCTGTATAGTCTCTATGACAGGTTCATGAGCAATCTGAACGAAATTGAACCGGACCTGGCACAAAGAAACTTCAGC
>NW_010380846.1:0-380 GCF_000414095.1 Morus notabilis
TAACATCATGCTTGTTTTATTATATAAACTAGGCAAATTTTCATTCACGAGTTCTACACGACTCAAATTTTAGTCAAATTAGAAATGTATTAGCCTGCTAAGTATAACATCATAATTAATCTGTATTATATACACTAGACAACTTTTTCTTTCATGCATGTCACTAAATTGCCATATTTTAACCAAAATTTACTAGATATGTCTATTTCTCATTTGATCAGAGCGTATAGTTGCATATTGTGATTTTATGTCTAAAAACTAGCATTAACTATAGTATAATTTACCACTGCATGTCCTTTAAATTAAAAATCTATATGTTAAAGAACGTGCTAGTATTTTGTTAATAGATATTATTATGCGAATATATGCCAAAAAAAAAA
>NW_010380847.1:0-380 GCF_000414095.1 Morus notabilis
TATTTGAGGATTAGAAATAAGAAAATCCCTAAAATAAAGTCTTAAAAAATAATTAACTAAAGTTTGACCAAACTTTTTGACCTCATATATACAGGTTGGAGAGTTGGCGGGAATCGTTGTTGGAGCAACTGTGATGCTCAACAATTTTGTTGCAGGGTTTGTTGATCGGAACTTCAACATTCCTTTGATCACAATCTGCTCCTTCTGATCATCTGGCTTTCTGAATAATTTAGTATATACATACACACACACAGACACATATATATATACAAAATTCATAGCATATGCATGCATACACATATATACTCAACGATCGATCGATATGACAAACATAATATGCATGGATTGGTTTAAGTTTAATTGCAAATGAAGAATTCATG
>NW_010380848.1:0-380 GCF_000414095.1 Morus notabilis
TTTAGAAAACTCACTAGCTTTTTATTTAGGGTTATTCTCATTGGTGTCCCCTGAACTTTAGGGTCATTTCCAATTTACTCCCTAAATTACAAAAACTCTAACTTTATTCCCTAAACTTTGAATTGTTCTCACTTAACCCATATTGTTGTAAATTTTATTCAAATCAGACGGAAAAAGAGGAGATTAAGTGTGATCATGTAGTTTTTATCTTTTTTTTTTTCAATAGAAATCCAAATAGAAAGATTATGTGACTGTGTTATTCTCTTTTTTTATATATGTTTTTAATAGAAATTGCAACATAATGGGTTAAGTGAGAACAATTCAAAATAAGGGGAAAATGAGAGTTTTTAAAGTTCAGATGGCAGACTGAGAATGACCCT
>NW_010380849.1:0-380 GCF_000414095.1 Morus notabilis
AAAAAAAAAAAAAAAAAAGGACAATGTGACAGAAGAGGGAGCCAAAAAAAATAAATAAAAAAAAATTAATGAAAGCGAAATAAACTAAAAGAAATGCAGAAAAATGTTATTTATTATTTTGGTCTCGTTCACTTCACGGATTTAAGTTTTCAATTTGAGTTGAGATGTGACATTTTTTAAGAACTTTTCACTGTAGTAGAAAAGTTTGATGTGACATTTTCTGATAGCTTTTTACTGTAGAAACCCCAAACTGAAAACTCGAATCGGTGAAATGAACGAGGCCTAAATAATAAATAAAGTCAATGGAAATGCAATATAAAAATACAAGGTCCATTTAGTTCGCTGATTCGAGTTTTTAATTTGAGTTGAGATGTGATTTT
>NW_010380850.1:0-381 GCF_000414095.1 Morus notabilis
TTTTTTTTTTATTTTTTTTATTTTTAAAAAGGCAACACATCTTGTTAACAACAAACGTAACAAGGATAGTCACGCCCAAAACACATGCGAAGCAAATTATTTTCAAAGTTCGTTAGTACGTATTATACATTCAAGTCTCCAGTTCTCAATATTAAAGTATATAATATATTATGACCACTAACACAATACAAATAACATTAATTTATACAGAATCAGCAAGTACTTGACAGAACAATCTCTATTATCGATTATAGAGACTCAGTAATATAAAACTCAATAAAGAGGGATTTTTCTTGAGCAAAAGCAAAAATTAAATAAAGCCGGATTTTGGAGAGTAGTGATTAAGAACTTGTTCGGTTCGTTAATTTAAATTTTTAATTT
>NW_010380851.1:0-381 GCF_000414095.1 Morus notabilis
GAAATTAGTGGGTTTGAGTTTACTATAAATAGATTTGAGTCATAATCGAGTTGACACGATTAATAAACGAATTGAGTTAGGGTTGACCTCCTAACATAAAGTGACACGATTTAACACGATTAATTATATGTGTCATCTGCAATTTAATGATATGTGATATAACGTGAAAGTTTATATAACATATTAAATACAAATAATATGAATTTTAATATTTATAGGTAAAATTCATTTATTTTTTTAAGGAAAAGATAAATTGACTAATAAACATATTAAACATGTCATGATCGTGTTAAATAAGTAATTGTTATATTAGTTATTTATTCAGTATATTAATTTAAACGGGCTGTGCAGGTTGACACGATTAACACGATTAATAAATAG
>NW_010380852.1:0-380 GCF_000414095.1 Morus notabilis
GTGGATCAGTTGGTCGATTACTTCCAAATATTTGGGATTGTAAGTTATTATGGATCAAACAGAATTTTTTTGAAATTTAGGTTTTTGATTCATTTTTCGTTGTAAATATTGAACTTTCTGGAACTTCGTTAGCTAATACTTGGTTTAATCGTCGTTTTTGAGTGAAGAAATGAGGAAAAAAGATGTTTATTTTTTTAGGTTTCTTCCTTGCGTTTCTAGAATTAAAAATCCGAAGCTTTAATTGCTTTCATTAGTTGAAAGTTGAAGAAATAGATTCTTTCTGTAATTATGCTTATTTGTTTTTGTTGATAAAATTTTAAAAGAGAGAAAATGTACAATGTTGAAGTTGAATATCTTGAGGGGAAATACAAGCTTTTATT
>NW_010380853.1:0-381 GCF_000414095.1 Morus notabilis
TCCTCTCGTTACGTACACCACTAGCCTGAGTCATACAAAGGAAAACACATTAGTAAGTGGAACCTAAAAGAAAGAAATGGCTCTTAAAGAATAGTTATGTATGAGCTCAATGAAAACATATATCAAACTTGAAGTACTTCAGCTAACACGGTAACAAGCAACTAACACGATAACATAAGAAAAAATGCTCATTTTCATTCTAGTCTAAGCTTAAGTTATGATCGCGTGCCACAAATAGCTTGAGGCAACTTGGCCTTGACCTTCATTCTTAGCAAGGAATTGGTGTTCATATGGCAACATCCTAAAGCCCTTCTACCATTTCCTATGATTTACAAATATTGAAATTTCACTATACTGTTTCAGCAAGCAAAAAAAAAAAAA
>NW_010380854.1:0-381 GCF_000414095.1 Morus notabilis
CCTTTCATACCATCTCCAAAAGTAACATATCCTTCGTCACCTTGTCGAAAATTTGACAAATTTTCCCGAGTCCCTGTCATGTGTCTGGAACAACCACTGTCAAAATACCAGGCATCAATAGTACATTCTTTTAATGAAGTATAAGCAACAAAACACCTTAAATCAGATTTTCTAACCCGTATTTTTCTTGTTTTCTTATTAGATAAATCAATTTTGATTCTAGGTGTTCGTTTTGCTTCTCCATACTCCATATTCAAACGTTTATTAATAGCATTTATGTACTTAAAACACTATGGTCAAATATGTCCATGCATATTACAATAATGACAGATAGGAACAAACCTGTTTGTTACTTTCCTTGTTGCAACAGGCTTTGCAACA
>NW_010380855.1:0-381 GCF_000414095.1 Morus notabilis
CATTATTATATTAGTTATTTATTCAATATATTAATTTAAATGGGTTATATGGATTGACTTGATTAACACGATTAATAAACAAGTCGTGTTTAGGTTGACATTATCTGACACGTTTAATAAACATATCGTGTTTAGATTGATTTTTTTATACAATTAATAAACAAGTTGATATGAACATGATCCACTAACACAGTTGCTACTCTAAGGCTTAGTTTGGTAGGGATTTTGAGAGCTCAAAATAGATTATCTAACCAGTCAAAGCTATTTTTTACGTTTGGTAAAAACATAAATAGGGCTGTTCATAAACCCGAATAACCCGCAAACCCAACCCACCCCGCCCCAACCTAAGCCGAAAAAAGCAACCCGCGGCATTATTTTTAA
>NW_010380856.1:0-381 GCF_000414095.1 Morus notabilis
AGAGTCTCGAGCTCTATATAATTTTAGAGTGTAACCTCGAGAGCCTGGACAATAAAAAAAGGGGGCATGTTAAGGCATGAGGTTCAGATTCTTAAAGGTAAAGGTCGAGGGGTAAGTAGGCAAAACATACTTAGATTTGGTGCATCACACCTATGCCCTGGCGCTCCAAAAGGCCCATCCCAGCAAACTTGTTCCAGGAGTCCTCATGGAAGTGCGTGTAGATGGCCTGGATGGGAAGGCTGAAGCGAGGAGGGAGTCAGAGAGCTTCATTGAGGTGGTGGTCGATCACATCAAACACCTAAAATTGGGGGTCGTTAATCTTTGACTCCGGCAACACAAGGGGATCCTCAAGCGTAGGAGGAACCTGCAAGTTAGCGGCTA
>NW_010380857.1:0-381 GCF_000414095.1 Morus notabilis
TTTTGCCCTTGCAATAGGCCAACGGTCATGTCATCGCCACCAAAACAAACGATTTATTATGTTTTTGTTTACAAGGCGATGCCAATGATTGTGAGAGGACAGCCAATCAGGATCAATGATTATGCACTAAACAAACAAAAAGAAACAAAAGCAATACATAACATACTTTACTTTTTGGCCTTTAGTGATTCGTATTAACATAAGTGAATAGTACCCTTCAAAATGCACATCAAATTATGCTCGTTTGGGAGCTTTGATCAGAAAAAAATGATAGAAGTAGTTTTTTTATTTTTAACCGTTAAATTTGTATTAAAAATTATTTAATTTGTATATTTTTTAATTTATGTGATTTTAACATGATTAAACGGTTAAAAAGTAACA
>NW_010380858.1:0-381 GCF_000414095.1 Morus notabilis
TATATATCTTATGTATACATGTGTATTACATTTGTCCTATATTTTTTTTATGAAATCCTAAAAATTTTTAGGGAGTGATAAGTTATTCCCTAAACTTCTACTTTTAATAAACTCTCTCTTAAATTTAAAAATGTGTTGCTAGCTCGAGAGAAAAAGAAGTGTTGCTAGTTTGAAATTCATAATTACACTTGAAATTTATGCGGTACATATCACACTTTTAAAAAGGTAGATATTTAAATTTCCGAGGACGATGAAGATGTCACATGCGAGGAAATTTCTTTCTAAATTTAAAGTCTTTTTTTATTGCCGTGAGGGATTTTTGTAACATTTTGTTTTTATTAATAAAGAATTCATTAAAATTAAAAATAAGTAATTCATCAA
>NW_010380859.1:0-381 GCF_000414095.1 Morus notabilis
GAGAGAGAGAAGAAGAACAAAAGAGATGAAAACGAACAACCTTTCTTCAAGTTCAACTCTCTGCTTTCGTGACGCTCAACCGATTAGGCGACGAGGACCCAAAAGCCCTAGCAATGGAGTCCACAATCTTGTGCTGTGACCGAATGATCATCTCTATCCTCTTGCTCTCCATCTCTATCCTACACCTCTCCGTCTCCTTCATCATCTCCATCTTCATACTCTCCATCCCCACAATCCGTTCCGAGAATGCCCTAATCTCCTTCGCCAGTCTCAGCACCGACTCAGATTCTCTCCCCTTCTCCCTCTCCACATCACAACCGTCATTCCTCGCCCTCTTCGCCGCCGGCTCCTCCCAGAAAACTCTATGAACTCCGTCATCGG
>NW_010380860.1:0-381 GCF_000414095.1 Morus notabilis
TCTCATGCAAATGGTAAAATATTGGCTCTCACATTAATATGCAAAAATTTTAACGTACTAATGCATACGTACCAACAATGATACATCATATGAATTTAAATTATAGGTATATATTTCTTTCTATAAGCGCTCACGTATATATACGCACACACGGACATTTATATGTGTATTGTACATATCACATGTTATGTAACGTTTGTAGCTCCTAATTGAATGATACATATTATACTGCTTCACCAATAATTTTGCAGTTCGCTTGGCCAAAACCTCAAAACAAGTACGTACGTATGGGAAACCATGTTTGCAGTTTCAATTTCTCTCTGTGGTTTGCTACTGTTCTTATATCTCATTGGAAATTTGCAGGTTGGGTTTTTTTTTTTT
>NW_010380861.1:0-381 GCF_000414095.1 Morus notabilis
TTTTGAAATCATGAACAACTTGAAAAGACAGTTCATGAAGAAGAAAATAGGCTAGGGTTTTGAAGAACTTGTGCAAAAGAAAATTGGGATACTGACTAAATCTCATAAAGAAGAAGGATCAAAGACCAAAAGAGAGCGATGGGTTTTGAATTTTTTGAAAAACTGCACTAACACCTACACAAGTAGCTGACGTGACCGAAAATCATAATTTGACTCTTAAGTATTTCTAAAATTTCCAAAATGCCTCTTCCTGCATCATATTAATATACGTTTCCAACAGCGTCAATGACTAAATATGACCTTTTTTTATGACTCCTAAGTATTATATATAGATACATACTATATGTATCGTATACGTTTGGGTGTGAGATATATATATAT
>NW_010380862.1:0-380 GCF_000414095.1 Morus notabilis
ACTATAACATTATAAATCACTTATTTAAAATAGCTAGAAAATACAATAAATAGTACAAATATATTACCTTTGTGAAAGAAGGATACTAAATAGAATAGATGAAACAAAAGACCAAGTATTGTAGATGAAAGAAAGGTAGACAAAAAAACTTAACGTTAAAAACTTAGGAAGGGAAAGATAGAAACGGAATATCCAAAACGCAGTAGAAATAGTAAGAAAACTCTAACACCACTAACTTTTGAAACTGTAAAAAAACATATAACGATAAGAAGGATAGAAAGTAATATATGAAGAACGATTATAAAATAAAGACTAATATATATCGACAAATTGACTAAAATCTTAATGAAAAACCGCCATAAAACCGTTCAAATAAATAT
>NW_010380863.1:0-381 GCF_000414095.1 Morus notabilis
TCTAGTTCGGCCCGTTGAATAAATCATCCACATAAAAAACTTGTTCCTCTTGAGATGCCAGTATAAATGGTTCATACCAAGAGTCCTTGACAAAGATGCTCCTTCTATTCTTGTGTCGTTGAACTCTATTTCTTCCTGGATGAGTGCCGAACCATTTACATTTAAACAGAAGAACATAGTTGTCATTTATGTATGATAATTCATAAATCTCTTCTAGTACTCTGTAATATGTCTGATTATTTGGTCCACGAACACAAATACCACTATTTTGGGTATTTTAATTGATATCCCGACTGTATGTCAGAAACTTGACTTTGTTCACCACACAGCGGGGGTAGCTTTTAACGGAGAAGCTTGAACCACACGAAAGAGAAATTAATT
>NW_010380864.1:0-381 GCF_000414095.1 Morus notabilis
TGCTCATCTGGGCGCAGCCTGTATCGCGGGAATCTGTTGCCAAAACTCGCAATCACGACGCGTGAAGACTATCTCACGGACGGGACTGCTCGCTGCTTCGCTACTTTCCATCCATTAGTCACCCTAGGTGTTAAAACCCAAGCATTCCGCATGTACGACTACAGCATTTCGATGGGACTGAAGTCTGATCTTGCACGATATATTTACAAGCGTCTGTCTCACTATTGGACGCAGGCATCTCTTGAACACCCCTACCAGCCTAAATTGGTCAGCTTCCTGGAACAAAGCCCTCGCGGTCTTTCCGATCGGATGAAGGACAACATGCGCGCCATGCGAATTGCTCTGAAAAGCTTGGCTGACCAGAATGTGATTCTGCCTGAC
>NW_010380865.1:0-381 GCF_000414095.1 Morus notabilis
AATGGCGTTCAATGCTTTTGAATTACTATTTGCTAGCTTGTCCTCATCGCTGGACCATTCCTCTTCTGGCTTAGGGACGGTGTTGCCTTTATCATCTTCAGTTGTTGGATGAGTCCATTCGGTTAAGACAGATCGACATGCATTCTCATCAATAGCTTTAATAAAAGCCTTCATGCGAGCATTCCAATGCGGTAATTGACACCTTCTAGAAACGGTGGTTTGTTCACCGATCCTCCGTCTCTCATGACATCCATACCTGCAAAATCAACTAGTACAACAGGATATCACCGAAACACACGTCAGTGACTCGCTCAAATACCAATTGTAAGTACTGGTTGAGTCTTTTAACACTTTATAAGATAATATGAATAATGCAGAAAC
>NW_010380866.1:0-381 GCF_000414095.1 Morus notabilis
CAGCTCTGGAAGCTTCCATTCCAGAAATTGGCTAAAGTATGGATTCTAAATCTGGGGCCTTGAAACATAGAAAAAGACATGGGAACTGTCATCATCTGAACTCAAGAAGAGGGGGAGAGTGCAGCATTACAAATGCAATTGGCTTTCACCTGAAGAGGGAAGATACAGAAATTATATTGTGAAGAAATAATGACAAATGACAAGCCATATATCATAAGAAAACAATACGTATCTTTCTTTCACATCAATCACCGGAACCTAATGTTGTTCCATCTTTCTTAAGTTATAAAAAAGAGGATTTATTATGATTGGCTTCCTTTGACCTTAATAAAACACTTTTGAATATTCAAAGAGAAACATCATGAACAAAAATGATAAAAA
>NW_010380867.1:0-381 GCF_000414095.1 Morus notabilis
TAATATTTATAGGGGAATCTCTACAGTGGAGAATGTTATCATGTTTCATTGAAAGGAACTGTTATTTTTAACTATTACATTAAATAACAATTATATTAATATTCTCAATTGTTAGATCTGCATATATCTGTTAAAAATATCATGCGCATGTACGGTACATAATTACTTTTACTATTGATCAGGCCTTTAGATTAGTTAATCTAACGGTTAAAACACAGTTCCTACCTACCGATGAAGTATAATAGTATTATCCATTATAAATGTGTCATATTTATAAAAGTGCTTAAATTATTGATTTTAATCAACTTATTACCTAATTTTTAAGAAAAATTGGAAGACAAATTGAACAAAATTAATAATTTAGAAGGGCAAGTCAACTAA
>NW_010380868.1:0-381 GCF_000414095.1 Morus notabilis
TTTAAAATAAATAGCAATTTATGAGGTAAATAAATCATTTATCATATAAATGGTTCATTTGCGGTAAGTAAAAATAATTTTTTTTCACGTAACTTTTCTATTTACGACAAGTAAAAAGATTTTAATTACAAAAGTTAGTTTTTACCAATTGTATATGAATTATTTACGCGATAAATGATTTATTTACCATGAAAAGTGTTATTTACTTCAAATAGTTTTAAATTATGTTATTTACTTAATTTAGTTTCAAAAATATATTATTTACTACGCTTTTCCTTTAGTTATTATCATTTTTAATTAAATAACTATATTAGTTAAAATGAATAAAAATCTAGACTCATACGCTCTAAGGATAACTCTACAACAGAATAACCCTTTTAT
>NW_010380869.1:0-381 GCF_000414095.1 Morus notabilis
AAAAAAAAAAAAGTGGCTACGCTAGCCAAGTGGAATAGGTTAGCTAAGCACCACCCTGATTGGACCGAAGTGACAGAAATTTGGCGGGAAAGTTTGTGAATAGAGAAAAGATTCCCTTAGAATTGTACTGTTTTCAGGAATTAATTGAGTTTGATGTAATGCATCGATTATTGTGCTTAAACACGCTCCATATTTTGGATTTTTGGACTAAAAAGCCCCAAGACTGGGAAAGGAAAAAAATAAAAATAAAAATAAAAGGTCAAATTTGATAATCTCGTATCTTGTATGCTCTGCTAATCACTAAACAGCCTGTTGTTTAAACGGTTTTGAGCATTTTAAGAAACAAGAAGGGGTCGTTTGTTTGGAATTTAACTCAAAAAA
>NW_010380870.1:0-381 GCF_000414095.1 Morus notabilis
GCTCCCAGGCCGGTCTACAACACGGCCGAATATAAGGCCATGTCAGCAATCCTCAGCAAAACTTCCCATTTTGGTATTTTCATATACAGGCTGTTATGTTTAGACCCGCCTTATTATAGGTCGCTATTAAATTTTAATGTAATGTTCATGGACAGTTGAACGCACAAGCTTTTAATGAAATGGTTAGTTAGTAAATTATTATTATTTTAGCTAAGAAAGTTTAATGTAGATTTGTAAGTCAATAAACGATGGGGGGTTTAAAAGTACATAGTACTTTCGTAATGTCATGAAATTAATTAAAAAAATGATATTCATTCTCATCAAATAAAACCTTATAAAATAGTGTGTCTCATTAAATTGAGTCTAATTTATTCACTTAAT
>NW_010380871.1:0-382 GCF_000414095.1 Morus notabilis
TTCCCTACAGGAAGCTTTTCGTTCTGTTGAAGACATTCATGGGTTAATGTGCATGGTTAAGAAATCCCCAAAACCATCATTGATGGTGGTTTACTATGCCAAATTATCAGAAATTTTCTGGATTTCATCTAGCCATCTTTATCACGCTTATGCATGGTTTAAGCTTTTCAGTCTCCAAAAAAGCTTCAATAAGAACTTAAGCCAGAAGGATTTGCAGTTGATAGCATCATCAGTGGTTTTGGCTGCACTGTCTGTGGCTCCGTACGACCAAAGACGTGGTGCATCTCATCTGGAGCTTGAAAATGAAAAAGAGCGCAACTTGAGGATGGCAAATCTTATAGGGTTCAATCTTGACCCTAAGCTTGAGAGAGGAGAAGTGGTA
>NW_010380872.1:0-382 GCF_000414095.1 Morus notabilis
AGAATCCGACGACGGAGGAGACGGCCAGTATCGGAGTGGCTGGGATCCTACGGCGGTGGAAGAGGGAGGACCTACTGAGAAGAGGATCGTTGGCTTTGAGAGGATTGGCTTTTCTTTTCTCTCTCCTTTCTTTCATAATCATGGCCAGTAACAAACACGGCGATTGGAAGAACTTCGATCGATACGAGGAATTCAGGTTAATTTTTTTTCTTTTTCTTTTCGTGTTTTAATATTTGATATTTGTTATTTTTATTGTAAGTTATATATTGGGAGGAATAAATTTGGAAATAATTTATAATTGTAGATATGTGTTGGCAATAGCGACTCTGTCGACGTTGTACAGCGGAGGACAATGTTTGCTAAAAGTCCACGAACTTTCTAC
>NW_010380873.1:0-382 GCF_000414095.1 Morus notabilis
AGGATGAATACAGTTGCTTGCAAAATGTTTACGTTATAGTATAGTATGAGATATATATTGTTTCCGTAAAGATAAATGAAAAATATGGTGGGCTAGTCATTACTGGGCTGAATTTAATAAGGAAAAAATTGCAGAATTTATTTTTAAGATTGCATTAGATTGTGTTTCATAAATACCATTTTATTAATGTAATTAGTTAACTAAAAATATTATAAATCAAGAGTAAAAAAGAAAATGTTTGACTTATACGTTTTTAAGGGGTATTCGTCAAGATTACTCATTTATAAGCCTTGCCCGCTAAAAAAGATGAATCCATATTTCTAGCAGGAGTAGGAGTACAGACCAAATTCAACTTAAATTCAAATCTCTCTTTCTATATCTC
>NW_010380874.1:0-382 GCF_000414095.1 Morus notabilis
GACCGCTCATAGTTCATGGATGGTTCGGTTTCGGTTTTGCCAATCGAAGTGATCGGTTAAACTGAATCGACTGACTAATTTTAAAAAAAAAGTTATTATCCATATATTTGAACCTCTAATCTTGTAGGTGGTGAATATAAGTCTATCATATTATTGAAGATGGACGTTCAAAAAAAGTTACATCTCTCTAACTTGTAAGTTGTGATGAAAAAATGAAAATACATAGCTCTTTATATAGAATAGTTGAGGGAATATATTCTCATATCTTTTAATGTGAGATTATTAAAAGTCTGATGTGTTTAAAAACTTAAGCACATCAGACTTTTGAAAGTCCCACATTGAAAAGAGATGAGAATATTTTTCCTCAACTATTTTATATAAA
>NW_010380875.1:0-382 GCF_000414095.1 Morus notabilis
CGAAATAAACGAGGCTGAATAACCTTTCTTTTTTTGGGGTCTAAGAATGTGAATATAGTTGTAATGGTTCCATGTGTATATGTGCGTAGTAGGTGTGCTTTTGGTGGAAAAGAAGGTGCCTTATTAATTGCGGGACCTTCTTACGTGGGTGGGTCCCGGAATTATTAACTTATTTATTTTCTGTTCCTTTTCCTTCCACGCGCAGGATGTCGACAATAAATGCGTTTTAAATATTAGAAAACGAAAACTAAAATAGGGCCAAGAATCAGTTGAGGGCGAATTAAAAATTTAATTTAAAATAATAGAGTCAAAAATTGTTTTGTAAGGTCTTATTTATTTAATCGATTTAAATTTTTAATTATAATTTTATTATAATTAAAAA
>NW_010380876.1:0-382 GCF_000414095.1 Morus notabilis
GTCTATGCCAAGCCATTGACTTGAGGCACTTGGAGGAGAATTTGAAGCAGACGGTTAAGAACACCGTGAGCCAAGTGGCGAAGAGAGTGCTAACAACCGGCGTAAATGGAGAGCTTCACCCGTCGAGGTTCTGCGAGAAGGATCTCCTCAAAGTGGTGGACAGGGAATATGTCTATGCCTACATTGATGACCCCTGCAGTGCTACCTACCCGTTGATGCAAACATTGAGGCAAGTACTCGTCGAGCACGCGCTGACAAACGGTGAAAGCGAGAAGAACACGAGCACCTCAATCTTCCAAAAGATTGCAGCCTTTGAGGAGGAGCTGAAATCCCTTTTGCCTAAGGAGGTGGAGAGCGCAAGGATCGCTTATGAGAACGGGAA
>NW_010380877.1:0-382 GCF_000414095.1 Morus notabilis
ACAAAAGAAATATGTCATTAACTGTTTATTCAAAAGCAATATACGCCAAATTTACTGGTGGCTTTAAAATTGAAGACATGAATGCCACTTACTAGTTGGTGTCAAACCACTTGGTCATTTCCATGGCCGGAACAGAGGCATTTCCCCTAGCCATGGAGAAGTAAACATCAAAGCCAATCTCACCACCGTTCCAACCATATCTTGGGGGTACAGCACCTAGCATGGCTGTGGTGTCCAACACCTGATCATAGTAGGAGAAGGTGTTGCTAGGAATATACTTGATCCCAGCTTCAGACATCTGCTTCCAGATGGATGCCCTGAGGTCTGCTGCCACCTTCTGCAAATCCTCAGCACTACTCTTCCCATCCCAGAAAGATTCCAA
>NW_010380878.1:0-382 GCF_000414095.1 Morus notabilis
TGGAACAAACATTAACCCACATGTTGATAGAATCGAATAAAGAAAAAAACCACTTACAGTGAAAACAGAAACAAAATGGAGAGAATGCGTGACTGAGGGACAGAGGGAGGCGAGATCGAGAGAATGCGTGACTGAGGGTGAGCGAGGCGAGATCGAGAGTGCGAGACTGAGGGTGAGGGGGAGGCGAGATGGAGGCGGAGCCGTGGAGGCAAGATGGAGGCGGAGGCGAGATGTAGGCGGAGGCGAGATCGAGGCGACTCGAGGAAGGATTTGGGAGGCTTGAAGTGAAACTGGAGGGGAGGCTGCGACCTGTGCGAGGAAGGATTAGCAAGTTTGGGTTACAAACACGGGCGGGTCGGGGCAACTCGGGTGAACTGTTGCC
>NW_010380879.1:0-382 GCF_000414095.1 Morus notabilis
TTTTTTTATTTCAATCCTTATGTGCTACAACTTAAAATAAAAATATTTTCATTTCTCTAAATTAGAAAATGGGTTCTGGGATGCCATTAAATTATAACGGAAGATTGGGCCCGTTTAGTTCGTTGATTCGAGTTGAAATGTGATTTAATGTGAGAACTTTTTACTGTAGTATAAAAGCTAGATGTAACTGTTTGTGGGAGCTTTTTACTGTAGCAAAGCTCGAATTATAAACTTGAATTAGTGAAATGTTCCCATGACAATTAAATGTGTAGTAAAATATAAGACAAAAATCGATTGATGTTTCATCCATTCCTCGATACTTAAAATTCCTCTACGTATATGATACATACAAATATTACTTTCAATAAATCAGGTTTCCAGT
>NW_010380880.1:0-382 GCF_000414095.1 Morus notabilis
AAAAACAACAAGAAGTCTTAATCCCAACTTAATTGGGGTCGGTTATATGAATTTCATTTTTTCACGCAATTAGACTTTCCTAAAGGCCTAAATCTAGAATGTTTTTCTTAACTACTCCGGTCCACGTAATTCTTAATTTACCCCTCTCTCTACTAGTATTAGGTATAAGAATATCATCCTAAACACGAACCGGTGCTTCTAGCGGTCTACGTTGGATATGTCCGTACCACCTCAAGCGGCCTTCACACACTTTATCTTCTATTGGTGCTACACATACTTTATTACGAATAACTTCATTCCTTATGTGATCCATTCTCTTATGGTCACTCATTTATCTTAACATATGCATTTCTGTCACACTCATCTTACATATATGTTGTCT
>NW_010380881.1:0-382 GCF_000414095.1 Morus notabilis
ACGGTAGAGACGCGGGATTCTAAACACACAAATTTTATAATAATATGAACTAAGTAAGTTAAGTTATGTTATTGTCGTGCATGGTCTACAGTTTACATAATTTTGTGCATTCTATTGGTGAGCTTATATTTTTGAACCTCAAGCTACACGTGGTTATAGGTAAGGAAAGAGATGTCTTATTTAAAGGGCTACTTATGTCGCTCAATCCCATCTTGGTCTTTAACTTTTCAAATGTCTCGCATGCAATTAATTCTTAAAATTTTATTTTGTTTTAGTTTCGGTTATTCCGTTAACTTGAAATTAAAATTTGTTGTAGTTTGTGTAAATTAAAGACCAAAATTAGAAACATATAAAGTTTTGAGACTATTTGTGAAAATTAATT
>NW_010380882.1:0-382 GCF_000414095.1 Morus notabilis
AAAGCAAGAAACTAAAAGTAAAAAGAATTAGAAAAAGTAAAAAAAAAAAAAAGAAACAAACAAAATAGGAAAAAAAAAATTAGAGGTTGGCACGTAGTTAAAAGATGAACACTTTATTTGCCTTTTCATGTATGTTTAGATTTTACAAGCCTCTATTTTGCGCGTTATTGCGAAATACAGTATTATATTATATGATAACTGTATTTAAAGTATATTTATATATATATGTATTATACGATGTTATATTATATGATAGATATAAAATTTATACAAACTTATTTATACATATATATATAGTATTATTATTTATAATATATATATATATACAAATTATACAAAATAAAATACAACGTTGTTGTGATTCTTGAGCATTTCATTTCTT
>NW_010380883.1:0-382 GCF_000414095.1 Morus notabilis
GCTGATATTGATCAGTATGGCCGGGTAGTGAAGTCGAGCTATTCGTGGTCGAGCAACATGGCCTCCAGGCTGCCTTTCACAGGGGCCTTCCTCACGGGTGCGACCGGCGAGTTCGGTACCAAGGTTGACTTGGATCTCACTATCAAGCGTTCAGATGATGGGGAGGGCAGTCTCAAGTTTGTGGTTGTTCATCGCAATGATGGCAGCGAAACCGGGCGCATCGTGCGTGAGGCTGAATTCGCATCCATCTCAGAGCTCGACGACGTGCAGGAAATGCTAAAGGGGGCGCTGAACGGCTTCATCATGGGCGCATACAGCACCTCAATGGGCCAAACAGTTATCGCTGACACTGCAGGCAACTTTGCACGCAAAACCAAGGTTG
>NW_010380884.1:0-382 GCF_000414095.1 Morus notabilis
TTTTCCTTATTTTTTTATTTTTTATTTTTACAATGAAACCTATTTAACACATAATCAAAGAAAAATCATATGTGGGTTGCCTCCCACGAAGCGCTACGTTTAAAGTCATTAGCTAGACATAGTACCTCATGCTTCAAATGTCCTCGACTAGCTTGAGACTCACAATCTTCTCCACCTCGCCTCCAAAATATTGTTTAAGGCATTGTCCGTTCACTTTGAAGACAGGTTCATCTCCTCTTTATATCTCAACGGCGCCGAATGGAAAGACTTGCGTAACCGTGAATGGACCGGACCATCGAGATTTGAGCTTTCTGAGAAAGAGTTTAAGGTGATAGTTGAATAGAAGTACCTTCTCTCCTGGAATGAAATCACGATGGAGGAT
>NW_010380885.1:0-382 GCF_000414095.1 Morus notabilis
CGAAAAAGTCACTACAAAATGACATGTTGTTTTGACAAAAAAGACAAAACTTTGGAAAGCAAAATGAAATGTCATTTTTATCGATGCGTCAAAACGATGTCGTTTTAAAAAATACAGAAAGATTTCACCAGCAAAATGAGATGTCGTTTTCTCTTATGCTTGAAAACGACGTCATTTTAATAAAAACAAAAAAATACTTTCAAGTGCATAACGATACGTCATTTTTCTGGTGATGATAAAAATGACGTTGTTTTGACAAAATGACCAAAAAAAATCTATTTTTTATGATTTTCTCTATTTTTCGTTTTTGAAAAATAAAATAAAATAAAAATGACATTAGAACATTTTGAAATTTTGCAGACAAGATACTTACAAAAAAAAA
>NW_010380886.1:0-382 GCF_000414095.1 Morus notabilis
GCCCGCAGCCTCACTCTCAATCACGGGCCCAATTGGGCCCATACTGTACTAGAGGCACTCTAGGCCGCAGTCCAGAGTGCTGCAAGCCCTAGGGTTCGAAAAACCCCTGGGTGAAAAAGGCAGCCGAACGGCCGCCTCTGTAGATGCCGCGGCCAGATGGCTGCGAATGCACCTCTCCGACGCGACCCAATGGCTGTGACCAGTATTCCTAGATGGCGGTGGTGGCTAGGAGCTGCCGCCGGCCAAATGGCATGAAGGTCAATTTTTTTTTTTAGATTCCTTATGCGGCAGCCATGGCTGCTGCTTTCTCTGTCTTGCCGCGGCCACAGGCCGCGACTATCCCTTGCTGGCGCGGCCTTACCCACAGAGTCGGCGGGGACAG
>NW_010380887.1:0-382 GCF_000414095.1 Morus notabilis
ATGCAAACAAGTGTTCTAACATTTTCCTAGCATCGTCAATGGTTAGTTCCATATCAATACATAAATTATTTGTTGTAGCAAACATCAAAGATTCGGTCCCATATAATCCACATCTAGGATCTAAAATTATTGCTAATCCATATGAAATAGGACAACTGACCCAATAATTTTTAAATTAGCTTCCATTTCATAAACTATGGGTGCAAAAAGATCAGTATCCTTATAATAAACAAATGTTTCTGAAATATTAAATAATTGTTGCAAAGCTAGATGCGCAATAGGATAATACACACCAGAAAGTAATTCGTAGCGTTGTAGAATACTTCTAAAAATTTAAAAAAGTACTCACCAATCTTCCAATCTGCATCATAAATAAAATGCT
>NW_010380888.1:0-382 GCF_000414095.1 Morus notabilis
AAAATTTCAGCAGCCTTTTGCCACCTTCATGTAGTGTTGAGGAGATTGCCGATGCGAAGAAATTCTTAAGACAATGCCTCAATATGAGTCTTGCTAGTGTCATCCAATTGGACAAAGCTCCTGAGCTAAAGAATTCACTTGCTATCATGCTAACTACCGGTAGGTTTCCTAGTAACATGGTAGACAGGACAACCAAGTTTCTAGCCGACATTGACAAAAGTTGTGAGACGTATGAATCAGCAAAGCAAGACATAAGTGTGGCCCAAGAGGATGAAAAGGCTGTAGGTGAGCTGAAGACCGCTCTGAACCAATTGTTTTCAGAGTTCATACCTCTAAGGAATCAAGCTGAGACTGTTGATCGAGAAATAGCTAAGCTAGAGAA
>NW_010380889.1:0-382 GCF_000414095.1 Morus notabilis
AAAAAAAAAAAGGAAATCAAAGAATATCCCTTTAAAAAAACATCTTTTATTCAGGAAAGGTTTCTGATTTGTTATGATTTATAGTAATCATCTATCCCATGCAAAATCTGTTTTCTTTTCTGTAAATTTGGTACAAACTTTAAGACTATGAGGAGATGAACATAATACAAACCTCTTCATTTCCAAACACCGTTAAGCACCTCACTAACAAAATATCTTAAGCCGCAGATTTAAATTGAGATGTGATATTTTCTGAGAGTTTTTAACTGTAATAAAAAAAATTAAATTTAATATTTTTTAAGAATTTTTAACCGTAAAAATCTAAAATTAAAAATTCAAATAAGTGAAATTATAAGACCTCACGTTTCCTTCCTTTTTTTTT
>NW_010380890.1:0-382 GCF_000414095.1 Morus notabilis
TTTATTTTATTCATTTATAATAGAAAAATTAGCCTTAAATTTTCATTTATTTTATTTATCGTAAAATGAAAAATTTGACGATGATCCAATTCTTTTGAAGAACTTTAAATTAATCTTAAATAATAAATACTTTCTAATTTGTTTTGGGATTATGTCGTTTTTTCTCTATGTCATGGGTTTAATCGGTCCAGGATGTTGTTTCATTTTCATAAGACCGCGTCGTTATGAAATTTAATTCGTGTCTGTCGTTGTCGTTTTCAATAATCCAGGTTGTTTGCAATAATGCTGTCGTCTATTTAATTTGATGTCGTTGTCTATTTCTCTCATAATTTGGTTTCATTATTTGCAATGTAGAATTGTAGACTACTGGCTACTGCTATGG
>NW_010380891.1:0-382 GCF_000414095.1 Morus notabilis
CGTCCTCAAAATTAAAGCTTACCTCAAAATGAGAAAAGATGCGGATATCATTCCTGCATTGTTGTTTTTAGTTCCCACGTTGTTTTCTCAACGCCATGGTGTTGCCACAACACGTTTACTAGCAGAATCTTGCGACGGCGCAAACTCCTCATTTTTCGATCGAGAATCTGAACTGGTGCTTTCTCGTAAGTTGTGTCATACTGGATCGGCATGTTGTACAATGACTTCTGGATCAGGTTGACACTTTCAAAGCATCAAAATATGAAATACGTCGTGCACGTGAGACAATTCTGTAGGTAGGTCGAGGCAGTAGGCAACGACACTGACTCGTTGCGTGATCTGAAACGGGCTTATATATCTTGACGCGAGTTTCTCTTTCACA
>NW_010380892.1:0-383 GCF_000414095.1 Morus notabilis
AAAAAAAAAAAATTATCCCATGTGCTTCTCATCAGTGAAACTCTGCAAATCAAAATGCTTGGCCGGCCATTTGATTTGAACCACCGGCTACTATTATCATATATACGTCAGAAAATGCCCCACCATTTGATTTGTTTGCCAATATAGTAACATGGGTTGTTCCTATTTATATACAAAATTAAATTAATACACCTCTCTATTTATACTAAACAATGACCTCTAGAATATCTCTATACCTTTACAAGATTCGTGATGAAGATACATGTTCCATCCAAATCAGCAGCTCCTGATTTTTATATATCTCAACCCAATATTTTTATCGCAACAAAAGCTAATTACTTCAATTATCCTTTTTTCTTTCATAGGATATGAAAAAAAAAAAA
>NW_010380893.1:0-383 GCF_000414095.1 Morus notabilis
CCAACGTTTTCTCACTCTCTTCTTTTCTAGTTGTCTATTCGGTGGGTTACATCATTTTATTTACACCGAACCTTCTACCATTTCTTGCTTCTATGCTCTGTTCATCTCCTCAAATATGTTTCTTCATTTCTTTCTTTTGTTTTTTGGCTTTGTTCCTTTTTTGATGTTTTGGGATTTGGTTAAAATTTAACCTTGCGATTTTATAATATATATATATATATTTTTTTTTTTTTCGAATTCCTCTTTTTTTGATGTATTTGGATTTCGTTTAGTTTTTTTTTTCTCTTCTCGTTTTTCAGAGTATATTTTCTCTTCTTTTGATGTTTCATGGTTGTTGTAATTTTGTTGCTTTGTTCCTTTTTTGATGTTTTGGGAAAACTGGA
>NW_010380894.1:0-383 GCF_000414095.1 Morus notabilis
ACCTCAAAGGATAAACATGTTATTCAAACGAGTTTATTGTCAATAATGTATTCACCAAAATTAGAAAAAATGTAAACAATAACAATATTTAGTGAAACTAGCACAATCTACGGGCTTTTTTTTAATTGGAAAATAACTGACATCTTCAAAATCATGTAATTTTTTTTTCCTTAAAATTAGTTTAAATTACAAAATTTCTTTTGGATCCAAAATGATTAAATAAAAAATATATTTAGCATTCTTCTTTTAACTTTTTCATGTAAAAATAATTTTGCTTGAATATAACCCTCTAAAATATTATTTTCTTAAAAATATAATCTTTATAAATATACATTTTAATGACGCTATTTAAGACTCAGTTCATTTCACCAATTCAAGTTTTC
>NW_010380895.1:0-383 GCF_000414095.1 Morus notabilis
AAAAAAAAAAAATGATGAGAGGGAAAATATAGGGTTAGCTTTAATTCAAAAAGTTATTACAGAATAATAATTAAGATTAAAATGATAAGTTAAAACGGAATATACTATCAAAAAATAATCGGCCAACATAATGCAAAAATTACTATATAAGGAACATACCTAAAATAACGAATAGAGGTATATATAAAATTAGATGAGTCATACTATTCAGAAATAGGCATTTTTGTAATATTGAATATAAGTGGGTATTTTTAGATTCGATGCCTTGAAAGTAGGCATTTTATGTAGGGGTAGCAATTCGTGTCACGTGTCGTATTTTGATCGTTTTTTTTTTAATTTACAGTCAACCCGAACACGATCTGTGACACGAAATTTTTTAAAAA
>NW_010380896.1:0-383 GCF_000414095.1 Morus notabilis
ATAATATATATTTTTTATTAATAAGGATCTTCTTCTATGTGAACAACCAAACACAGTAATGTAATATTCCTGGGAATTTAAAAAAGATTCCTGTATAGAACCAAACACAATAATGTATTATTCCTAGGAATTATATTACTCTCCATCATTTTCCTGGAAATATGATTCCTACTGATTTTCGCATACCAAACGCCCCCTAACACACACACACACACACCCACACCAGTAGAGGTCTTTTTTTTTTTTTGAAAATTATAGTTTATGTTTTTTATCATTATTTTCATAAAAATTAAATCCTATAAAAAATATTAAATAGAGCAACCTTAAAAGGAATTTTTTTTAATCGAGCGAATTAAGTAAAAATTATTTAGTGGTACACATAA
>NW_010380897.1:0-383 GCF_000414095.1 Morus notabilis
AAAAAATACTTATTCTGCCCTTTTTTTTTTGTTGGCTTTAAGAGGAAAAACTCTCCTATGTCCATGTTTCACTATAATATCGCCTATTTGATTTCTCAAATCTCGTAATCTCACTCAAATCAGAAAATGTCCTCTGAAAACACTCAAGATGGAGATTCATTTTGCTTAACATGAAACAAGTCTGACATGAATAGTACATGTTCAGCCAATAAAGCGATTGCAAAATCTATTGCAGATTCTGTTGGTGATTGCTGGGTGGTCATGAGGTTCAATCCAGCAGCCATATAAAAAATGATTGCGGTGTATATTGTTTTTGTTTTGCACAAGGGACTTTGAGGATGTCATGAACCAAATGACATTCATGGACAAAACCCGTAATAAAA
>NW_010380898.1:0-383 GCF_000414095.1 Morus notabilis
TGAATTTGCAGTTTTTAATTCTGAGTTGTACTGTATTTGTGTATACAAACTATATTTGGTCGATATTGTCCCATAGTTGTATAATTTTAAACTTCATGGACTGTTTTAAAAATTATTTGTAAAAAAAAGATTCCGGAGCAATATATTTTAATATCTATTTTCGTATTTGTACATTTATTTTATTTTCATGGATTTTCTTTAATTAGTCCAATTTAATTAAACTTAACTTTTCTAATAATTATGGCCCTATCTTTGGGATTGTAACATACACGATCCGCTATTATCACGTTTCTGCATCCGAATTCAATTCGGAAACCAGTAGCACCTCCCATGGAAGATTTAGGAAAGGCAAGCTATGTTCTTGGGATTAAGATTATTTGAGA
>NW_010380899.1:0-383 GCF_000414095.1 Morus notabilis
ATTTTTATAGTAAAATTTTTTTAAAAAATATCACATTTAATTTTTTTTACTACAGTAAAAAACTCTAAAAAAATGTTACATTTTAATTTAAATTAAAAACTCAAATCTGCAAAATCAACGAAGCCAATTAATTTTAACACAAAGAAAATGAAAATATCATTTTTATACTTTTATTTAATTAACTATGCTTTAATTTTTTAGGAGTGAAATGACAAGTGGCATGAATAGAAACAGGAGAGTGATAAAATATGTAATTTTAGAGGTCGTTTAGTTCATAAATTGAGTTGATTTAATTATATCAATGAGAAGATAAAAAGAATAATAGTAATCATATAGTTGATTTATAAATCTCGTGTAGAACCATTTTTATTCCATCTCTTCTA
>NW_010380900.1:0-383 GCF_000414095.1 Morus notabilis
TTTTTTTTTTTTTTTTTTAAATACTTTTACATGCCGATGAATATAGTGCAAACAACTTGCCAAACTTGTCTACGCTACATTTAAGGAAACAATTTTGTTAAAACAGCTATCTGTTCAGAACTCAACACAGATTGTAGAACTGAAATCAGGCCAAAAAGTAAGGATCTTGGTCTCTGTTGGTACTAGGAAAATCCATGGAAAAGTTGAAACGGTCCAACGTTATTATGTGCCGGTTTTACCTTTTAATCCAATAGGACAACGATCATTTTCTGGCTAAAACAATTGAAGAAGCCATCTTAATACCTTTTGCAGCGCCAAAATGCAGGTGTAACACCAATACTTTTCGATGTCATGACCGATTCTTAACCATACAGCGATTACAC
>NW_010380901.1:0-383 GCF_000414095.1 Morus notabilis
TCTGTCTCCCTCCTGCTTTCTCAATAACATGCATAAAAGTGGCTGCTTCTGGAATCCAGATGTGTGGTTGTGATCGATTCTCAAAAGCTACGTTTGGTACAAATGTTAACTGGAATTTGTGCTTGCTCTGACTCATCCAACCAAAAAGATCATTTGGAGAGGAGGCCAAGTATGATTAAGAAAGAGATTGGATTCTACACCTGTTCTGTTGGTATTGTTTGAGAACTAAGAAGCCTTTCTGCCTCGTCATTCGCTTCGGCTTGTAGTTTCCATCTCTGTGAACGTGAAAACGAATGACTCAGAATCAGAAAAAATAATTACAAGACGTTCCAACAAACCTAGAAGAATACCTGGAGGGGTTAATATATAAATATAAATATATA
>NW_010380902.1:0-383 GCF_000414095.1 Morus notabilis
AATATTTCAAAATTTTTTGATATCGTTTTTATTTTATTTTATTTTTTAAATATGAAAAGTAAAAAAAAATCATAAAAAATAGAGTATTCATCAAACAATAGTGCCACTTATTGTATTAATTCCTAGAAATCATATGTTAATTTTATAATGCAAAACATAAATGACAATGTAAATTTTTTACCCGTTCCGGCTCCTGAGCTGGCCCTGAGCGTCCACTACACAGGTCCTGGGCTTTTTGACAATATTTTACTTTTTTTTTTCATTTTTTGAGTTCATTTATTGCAGTCATGTCCAAAAAATGTAAGGATCATGTCTGTAAAATTTCAGAGCTTTTTGAAGTCATTTTTATTTTATTTTATTTTTCAAAGATGAAAAATAAAGAA
>NW_010380903.1:0-383 GCF_000414095.1 Morus notabilis
GCCTAACTACACATGCCTAGATGGAGGAAGGGAGACTACCAAAGAAAATGTTTTGAGAGTTAACATTTAATTCGTATTTTCTGCCGTTCTAAGTGTTGGGAATTAGATATGCCTTCTGGGGTTGGGTGGAAGTAAAATATCTTCAATTTAATACCTCTACTATAATTTAAGTTGCATTCTACAGCTTTGCAAGAAATTTTGGCGCTTGTTGATTTTGTTTTGGGACCACAATGAACCTGACATAAAATTGATTAATGGTCTACTCCAGGTTTTAAAGATGCGTGCTTGGTTTCCTAGTCTATCAAGGCCCTCTTTCTTCATTATTATCATTTTTTTTTCTGTCCTGTTTAAAACCTCTGGTCTAAGATTTTAGGATGCTTTTT
>NW_010380904.1:0-383 GCF_000414095.1 Morus notabilis
AAAAAAAAAAATCAATTTTTTCACCATTTCCCTTGTGCCAATCCAAGATCGCATCCATTTTCTTCAATTTTTATTTCTCGGCAGCCAAACAAAAACGCCGGAAAACCAAGGAAAAGAGCAATAAACTTTAGGAATTGACGATAATTACCTCTTGTATCCTAGGATTGTTCCTCTGACGTAGAGTCTGTCGCAAAATTAAGTAAAGAAAATAAGCATAAATATCAAAATTCGCATGGGACAAAAAAAATGGTTTGAAGAAGATATAATTGACAGACCTGACGCGTTCTCCTTGGCGCCCCTTCACCATCTTCAGCTAGGGTTTCTTTGCTTCGATCTTTGTCTGCAGAAAGCCCTCAAACCCTAATTTGCAGAAGCCGAGGATT
>NW_010380905.1:0-383 GCF_000414095.1 Morus notabilis
TTCTTGGTAAACTACATCTCTTGTTATTCGTTCTCCTTTGTTTTCATTACATGTTCGTCTTTTCCGAGTTGAAATTCGCCTTTACACGACCTTCTCAACCTTGTTATCTTTCTTTTAAGATAAGTCCCATTTTATTTTCTCTATATTTTCCTATTTTTTTGTTTGTATTATTATTTATTATATATCTTGTTTTCTACACTTATTATGCTATTGGTGCTCCCAGGTATTAATTTTTCTCTACAGTTGCTACAATCTTTTCTTTTTCTTGTTCCGAAAGGTTTGGTTAATTATGATTTTGCTATTTCTTAAAGGCCAATCGTGGTTTACCTTTCATGATTCTTGGATAAGAAAAGGACATTAATGGATGGATCTTTGTCTGGCAC
>NW_010380906.1:0-383 GCF_000414095.1 Morus notabilis
TTTTTTTTTTTTTCATATCAGGATTTGCATTGTATAGTGTACACAATCATCTGCACAGACAAATAACAATAGTAAAAGTACTAGTAATCAACTTACCAGTACCAGCACCAAGTTCTAGTGAGACAATCCCTTCAAATTCAGACGAGGTTGACATCTTATGCAACAGAAAATCCGATAACAGCAACTCTGCTCTCCACACCTGAAGGACAGAATCAGGTCACGTGTGTGTGTCTACATATATATCTGGATGAGTTTTCAGTGGTTAAGTTTCCATCAGTGGCCACACCCATACATATATAAACAAGCGAGAAAACTAAAAATGACATCATTAAAGTAACACTATTTTAATAACCTGCAGGTTATTTTTTCATAACCTGCAAATT
>NW_010380907.1:0-383 GCF_000414095.1 Morus notabilis
ATCTTAGCCACTAGATAGCGATTTCACACAAAATTCAACTAAAGTACTAGATTATATATTTGTAGATTAAAACATTATAACCTATTTAATTCATGAGTTTAAATACGTGATTTTTAATTTTGACATTTAAATTTTAAATTTTTTATAAAAAAAAAACACATAGTAAAATAAAATCATAGGTAAATATTTTGGGCTTGTTCATTTATATCTAAATTTAAAAAAAAAGAACTTAAATTACAAATTTATTTAAATTCATGTTCTTTTGTAAAATTTGAGTTTGAACATGAGTTTTAACATGAGTTTTAACTTGAGTTTGAGACTTAAATCTGAGTTTAAAGTCCCCATTCAACTCAAGTTTCTAAACTAAAACTCAAGTGAATGAA
>NW_010380908.1:0-383 GCF_000414095.1 Morus notabilis
GGCGGAGGGAGCAAGAAGGATGACAAATGAGTATGCGAGGTCGGCCATAGATTGGGGTGAGCTTTACAAAGGGTTCCCTCACGGCGAGGTGTTGGTTTCGTCGTGGTGGAGATTAGGGTTTGCGGAGGTTGAATATCCATGGGGGAAGCCCAAATATAGCTGTCCAGTGGTGTGTCATCGGAAGGATATTATTCTGTTCTTTCCGGATATTGAAGATCGTGATGATCATGATGAGCCTGATGATCTCAATGGCAAACAAGAAGGCAGAGAGAGAAAAGATGGGGTCAACGTTTTATTGGCCCTACCGGCCAAGGAGATGGAGAAGTTCGAAACTTTATTTCACAAGTACTTATTAAGTGGTTGATATTTAGGCAAAAAAAAAA
>NW_010380909.1:0-384 GCF_000414095.1 Morus notabilis
AAAAAAAGAAAAAAAAACATGAAGATATTATGGGCCTAGATGGGCTGGGGTGGGCCGGCCCATTATGGGCCTAGAAGGGCCGGGTTGGGCCGGCCCAGACGGGCAGGCCCAGCCCATGATATTTCATGGGCTGTGTCGGGTCGGCCCATGGGCCGATACATATTAGCCCAGCCCAGCCCACCAATATTTATGAGATGTGTCGTGCCTTGAACAGTGACGGACTGTGCTGGCCCGGCCCGTCACTGTGTCAAGATGGGGCTGGGCGGGCCCACGAACCCCGGCCCATTGTTACATCTCTAATACGATATCTATTAAAACGGACAAAAAGCTACATACATTCTTCTCATTCTTCTTCTTTTTGGTTTAATTTGTTTTTTGATAATT
>NW_010380910.1:0-384 GCF_000414095.1 Morus notabilis
TGCTCAATATGTGTAACCAACAAAACTTGATCAAGAAAAAAAAAAAAAAAACAAGTTGATGTTTTAGATATGGTTTATGAAAGTAAGAAGAAGTAGAGATGCAACAATGGGCTGGGGCCCGTGGGCCGGCCCGGGCCCATCCTGATATAGTGATGGGCCGGGCCAGCATGGCACGGCCCAGCCCATAAATATTGGTGGACTGAGATGGGCCAACCTATATCGGCCCATGGGCCAGCCCGGCACGGCCCGTGAAAAATCATGGGCCAGGCCGGGCTGGGCCGGCCCGTCTAGGCCCGGCCCAAACAGGTCCGTCTAAGCCCACAATGGGCCGGCCCAGCAAAATTATTGATAGACGTGTTTTGTTTCTAAGAGGTAAAATTGATA
>NW_010380911.1:0-384 GCF_000414095.1 Morus notabilis
AAAGCGCACATTGATCGGGCCGACAATGCTGTTCCCCGGGAAGACCTGATGCAACGGGTCTTCCCCAATGACGCTGGATGTCGTGAATGTCACAAACAAGGACGAAAGCAGGGTTGGTTGCTCGAAGACACTGACCTGCAGAACCAGCGTTGAGCTACCTTTTGCATCAGTCCTAACTGCATGGGTGCGTAACGTGACAGCAACTGCGTCCGTTGCCGCAAGCCCTGCGACGCATTTGAGCAGGCGGGTGATGGAGTCAATACCTATAACTGACAAATAGCTGTGCAGCCCCTTTTCAATTAATGCCGCAAGGGAAATAGATGCATCGTCTTCCGGCTCAAATGACTCACTCCGGTAACCCTGCCCGATCCATTTGAGTTCCTG
>NW_010380912.1:0-383 GCF_000414095.1 Morus notabilis
TTTTTTCAATTTCGTATCGAAAAGATGATACATTAGCCACGCCATTGTCTGTCACTGGTCCTTTGGAGTGACAAAATGAATTTTCTCTATTATGGACTATTTGGCGTCAAAGTCTTGCTACCTAATATAATTTGTGACTAATTATAATTTTTTCTAAAAAAAACACAATAAAGAGAAAAAAGAACTAGCATTAAGATTTTTAAGTACATCTTAATTAGGTTGCCACCTATCAGACAAGTAAAAATCCATTTCAAGAGTGAAAATGCCTTATTACTGTCGAAGTGTGGAGCCTAATCACGTGGAGAAGAAGAGAAAAAGTCAAGAAAGGAGCGAAAACGGCATGGCGTTGCAGCCCCGGTTAGTGGGCATCACTGCGCCAGCCC
>NW_010380913.1:0-384 GCF_000414095.1 Morus notabilis
GTTGTGTGTGAAATATTATTTTAACATTAATAAATATTTTTACTCAACAAAGATATCTTCTAAATTTAAAGAATTTGCTCGTTCTCATGATCATAGGCATAAATTTTTGTCCGTGTTGTGTCCTTGGCAATTCTGAAAATAGCTAGCTCTTGCATTTCTCCAAATATCACCACGACCGTACTTTCATTTGGATTTACTAACGGATCAGCTGTAAGTAAAGATTTCTCGATGTGAAAATCATAGACTTCAGCATAATCTATTTTACAACCCGGATAATAAATAATCGTCTAGATTAGGAGGAAATAGGCTTGGAAGGTGAATGCTAACATCTACATTATTTCCCTTGTTAACTTTAGCATAAGGTTTGTAAAGCGTTACCATCCA
>NW_010380914.1:0-384 GCF_000414095.1 Morus notabilis
TATATATATATATATATATAATATTTTGGAAAATATACCAATTAGTTCAGTTCATGATCTGTTCATGCCGTGACAAGTGAATTTAAGAACTTGGGATTCCTATTTCCTGCCCTCATCAAAGTTAGTAGGGTTTACAGATTACGCAAATATGTATAATCTCTGTTTTTTAATGGAACCAATGAAAGAAAAAATTATTAAAATCCATCCTTCAATCTTGCAAAAACGAGAGACTAATTAAAATTATCTTATTCTTAATTCACATACGTGGGACTTTTTGGTAAATAAAAATTCATCGAGAGAATATCCATATTGTATATATCTAATTGTTGAATACGATCAAAATCACCTTACAGTAAAAAAGTATACAAAAAAAAAAAAAAAAAA
>NW_010380915.1:0-384 GCF_000414095.1 Morus notabilis
TATTGTATATCAAATTGCTAAAAAACTGATATAATGGTTAAAACACAATTTCCACTGATAGAGTAAAATAATTTTCTCCATTATAAATACACGCTCTAGACATTTTTTTTTTTTTTTTTTTTATAAAAGTTACAACTTTGGCCAAGATAACAAATAGGGTTATTGACTTTGTTATTGAAAGAAGATGAACATCTATTGTTTAGTGGTGCAACAAATCAAAATGTTGATCTATGATTGAACGATGTATTATTGACCATTGAATTAAGTTGTTGTACAATCAAAGAGACATTTAGCATGTCTCGTTAGATAAATTGTATATGTAAAATCCATTTATAAGTATTGGTACCATAATATGTTTAGCTTTTTAAGTTACTATAAAAAAAA
>NW_010380916.1:0-384 GCF_000414095.1 Morus notabilis
AACCCCAAACCCCAAACCCCAACCCTAAACCCCGAACCCTAAACCCCAGACCATAAACCCCAAACCCCGACCGCAAACCCTAAACCCCAATCCCTATACCCTAAACCCCGAACCCCGAACCACGAACCACGAACCCCGAACCCTGAACCCTGAACCCCGAACCCGGACCCCAAACCCCGAACACCGAACCCTGATAACCGAACCCCGAGCCTTGAGCCCCGAGCCCAGAGTCCTGAGCGCTGAGCCCTGAGTCCTGAACCCTGAACCCTGAAGCATGAACCCAAAACCGGGAACCGTAAACCCCAAACCCCAAACCATAAACCCGGAACCCTGAACCGGAACCCTGAACCCTGAACCCTGAACTGTGAACCGTAAACCCCAAAC
>NW_010380917.1:0-384 GCF_000414095.1 Morus notabilis
GAGTTCTCGGGGCAAGTAGCTTGTTGCGGCCAACTTTTGTCTCAGCCCGATTCTTGCGGGCCGGCCCAACTCTTTGTTAAAACCCTACCCTACTCAGTCGAATTTCACCCTTAATTAGCTCTGTTTTTTTTAATGAATGAATTTCTTTTTCTTTTTTTACTTTTTATTTTTATTTTTTTAGACCTCATTCATTTTATCAATTTAAATTTTCACTCTTAAAAATTTTTATTTTTATGAAGACAGAATTAAAAATAAAAAAAAACAAAAGGAAGAATATTATTATAAGGAAAAAATAAAGAAAGAAAGAAAGAAAGAAAAATTTTATTAGTAAAATAACTTTTTAAAAATTTTTATTTACAAAATAATCTCTTTTTATAAAAAATG
>NW_010380918.1:0-384 GCF_000414095.1 Morus notabilis
CCAACTAATAAAAATCTTAACAATATATATTCTAAAAAAAAAATTGAACTCCACGATCAAACTTTGCAACCCAAATGAATTATGCTTTATCGTATTCTCGTGAAATACAATGAAAAACCACAAGGAAATAAACCAAACAAAGAGGACAAATGTGTATGCGCCAAGTGAGCTGTCCATGGAAGCCATTTTAAAGAAGCGTCATTCGTCAGTCTCTGAAGCGTGTCACGTAATTCATCAACATTCCACCACGTGACAAGGGCTAATCCGCCCAAGAACTTTCTGTTGTACACGTTCAGATAGTAATTTGTGCTCATGAGAAGAAAAAAGAGAAGAGAGGATGATTTGGATAATATTTGGTGTTGGGGTGTACATATATATATATAT
>NW_010380919.1:0-384 GCF_000414095.1 Morus notabilis
AACCAAATACACGTAAAGGTAATGAAGAGAATATTCGTGATGTTGGAAACATTTTTTGAAAAAGGCTGAGTGGAGCTTGAAACTTTAAAACTTTTGATGGCAGTCGATTAATCAAATAAATTGATGTTAAAACCGCCTCTCCCCAAAGATATTTTGGAGCATTATTGGTAAATAACAAGGCCCGTGCAACTTCCAAAATATGTCTATTTTTTCTTTCAGCAACTCCATTCTCTTGTGGAGTATTGTTGCACGAACTCTGTTGAACAATTCCTTTTTCAGCAAAAAACTGTCCCAAAATATGTTTGAAGTATTCTCTGCCATTATCACTTCTAAAAACTTGGATGTTAGTTTGAAATTGAGTTTGAACCATATGATAGAAATTTT
>NW_010380920.1:0-384 GCF_000414095.1 Morus notabilis
TAAATAAATAATATTATTAAATATATTAAATAAACATTATATACATGAAAATTAGAGGAAATGGGTATGTTTCGGAGAAGAGCGGGGTGGGGGAGTCGGGGAAAGAAAAATGGAAAGGAAAACGGGATGAACTACGGTCGAGAAAATGAAAACGGAAAAAAATCGTTTTTAGAAACATAAGAATAAAGAGAAAATGAAAAGGGTGTTTTCAGTTTTGATTTTAGGAAAATGGGTCACCAAACGACAATCTTCACAGCGTTTTCATATTTGTTCCTCAAAAAACGTAAAAAAGGTTTTTAAAAATGAAAACAAACACGCCCATAAAATCCCTCATAAGCACTTCTCCTTGGCACCGTTTAAAGCCCAGGCCTATAAATAGAATTT
>NW_010380921.1:0-384 GCF_000414095.1 Morus notabilis
TATTTTATGCTCAAAATCGAGGATTGACTGTAAAAAGGTATAAATTTGAGTATTAAATCTAATTTGAAGGTATAGTATTTTAATAAACCCAAAACACCGGGTATAAAATGTAAATATCCCTATAAATATTCCTCACAAAAATAATTTTCAGACATAACATCATGAAATAAGAATGCATGGCCAATTATGCTTTGTTATGAAATGTCCATTTATTATAATTAGGGCCTTGTGCAGGTACTAAATGCTTGTGACCGTGAGGAGCTGAGAGAGCAACCCAAACATTTAGTCCGACTATCTCATGGTCATAATTAGGTCCTATTCATTTCACTAATTCGAGTTTAGAATTTGAGTTTTGCTACAGTAAAAGGCTCTCAGAAACAGTCA
>NW_010380922.1:0-384 GCF_000414095.1 Morus notabilis
CCAAATAGGTAGCCGCGGCTGAATGGAAAGCTGATTTTGGCAATGATGTTGGGCGATTCCTTCTCTGCTAGTAGATTCATTGCAATCATCTGGCCTGCACCGAACGCGACTCTCGTTTTGCCGGGTTGCATTCGTGGTGCTTTCGGAGCCGAAAATAGGCGTTTTATGAATTTGAACATTTGCTGCCTCGTGAACCGTCTGTAGTTGTCGCAAGCCTAAATGGAATCAGGACATAAAATGTTAATTGTCCCAATCATTCTCCACGGACGGCTCGGCGATAGCTCTCCCATCCTAAGCACATCGCTACGGCTGCCAGGGTGCAGATGAACATGATGGCCATCGTCCAGACACCTGGTAAGTCGGCGGTTACTTCGCCCAGTGTCT
>NW_010380923.1:0-384 GCF_000414095.1 Morus notabilis
CATTCGTCCATGATTCATGGTTCTCAACAGTGTTTTTTTCTCACAAAAAACACACGTAAAACGAGAATGATTCTGAATCCAGAAACCAAATGTCAAGTGATTCTTAAGCAAACCGAAGTTACTCACTATAATTGTGTTGGTCAAATAGAGTTGTAAGTTTAGGACGCCCAGACTGGTCCGATGAGGGGCTGGCAGTCCAAAGGGAAATTTCGGGTCGGGCCGGGCCGGCTCTAAAAGAGAAAGGGTCGGCCCAGCTTAACCCTAAGCTCAAAAAGTTTAGGGTCGGCCCAGAATTTTATAAAGTATTTTTAAAAAAATATTTAAAAATATGATGATTGGGCCGGGCCGACCCTAAAGGAGAGAGAGTCGGGCTAAGTCCAAAAA
>NW_010380924.1:0-384 GCF_000414095.1 Morus notabilis
AAAAAAAAAAGAAAAAGAAAAGAGCTTTACATGTTGCAATTATTACGGTTACAAAGGGCTTAGGAAAAATTTACTTCCTTTATGAAGATAGCAACATTCTTTATTAATTTTCGATTTTAATAGCTGCTAAGGAACTACATGATGCTTTTCTTTCACTGTTTGCTTCTTTGTACCATCAAATTGTCATCTAGTAGGCTGAAAATGCATAAAATTTTGAGCAGGCTGGTGAGTTGCGAGACAGAGAAATGGACCTGAAGGCACAGATCTCAGCTCTCGTTGACAAGGGCAAGGAGATGAGCAAGGCAGAGAGTGAAGCAGGAGATGTGGGTCCTGTTGTGACTGAAGTTGACATCCAACACATTGTCTCTGCTTGGACTGGCATTC
>NW_010380925.1:0-384 GCF_000414095.1 Morus notabilis
CCTTCATTATTATATTTAAATTTTATTACTGTTCTTCAGCCATTTCTTCAGCCATTCTACTTCTTTATTTGCTTACCTACTGATATGCCTTTATGTCCCCACATTCTTTACTATCTAATCTTTTATGTGCTTTAAACCTACTGATATACCTTTATTTCATCTAATTCTTTATTATCTAATCCTTTATGTCTTTATTCTTGTTCCCTTTCCCTTTATTTATACTTGCTTCATTCATATTCAATCTTTCATCCCTAAAACACATGTAGATGTATATCTTTTCAGGATGCAAATAAAAGACTGTAAGATAATAGAGTCCCATATTCTTTCATCTCCACAGCCATGATCATCTATGTAGGATATGTACAAAACACTATAAATAAATAT
>NW_010380926.1:0-384 GCF_000414095.1 Morus notabilis
AAAAAAAACTTCTTTTAAAAGAATTTCAAATTTTTTATATAGGAAAATTTTCATTTTGGTACCCTCTGTTATATCAAAATTTGAGTTTGGTACCTTCTATTTTTGAAAATTTCATATCGGTACCTCAATTTTTTAGAAAACGTTTTTTAGGTATCTCAGAGCTATATTTTGGAACGCGAAAAGATAAAATTGTGCTTATTGTAAGAATTCATCTGTTGACTAGAATTTTGAAGGAAAAAGGATTTTGAAGAGATGAATTTCAAAAAAAGGATTATGCTCTACAGGTATAACCATTTTTAAAATTCTTTTGTTTCTTAAAATTCTGGTCAACAAATGAAATTTTTACAATTAGAGCAATTTTGTCTTTTCGTGTCCTAAAAAAAA
>NW_010380927.1:0-384 GCF_000414095.1 Morus notabilis
TGGGAAAATTAGTAGCTTGACTCAACTCAATCAAACTTCAAGCCGTCAAACACGAAAGCGTACAGTACGGCCTCTCCGATGCGCACATTTCTCGGAACCTTCGAGAATCGGATTCCGAGTCTCTGACTCGCTTCTCGCAAACGGAGATTCGATTTCGAAGCGATTAAGAATGTTGAGCTCGTCCTACTCTCAGGCTCTCCTCCGCCGCCCCTTTCTCCCTCCGGCGACTTCGATTCCTAGGGTTTCGAACCGCCCCAGAGACAGGTTTTCGATCACTCGCAGCCTTCGGATCTTCGAATCTCATTCCAGGCCTTCGAACAAGGTTAGTTTTTTTTTAATATATATATCTATATATATATATATCGAATCAATCTTAATATACTT
>NW_010380928.1:0-384 GCF_000414095.1 Morus notabilis
CCAATATATATATATATATATATATCTATATATTTGTTTGTTCATTATATATGAACAAGCATATGAAACCTTCCACTCTTTTCAGTCTCTGGTTTTGGCTTTTCCCTCTTTAGTTTGTCCTATTTTAAAAGTTGTTTGACTTTCCTTTCAACTGATCAGTTGGTCAATCAACTTTTGGTCCTAACAATTTGGGGACAACATTAATCCAAACACAAAAGATCTTCAGTAGGAAACAAGAAAGCCAAGGGAGAAAGAGAAAAGTGGAGAGTGATTATCTTATCACAATTACTCTTTGCGACTTAATTTTGTATATATGATATGTACACATGAATCACTATTGTTAAACAATGCTTTTGTTTGGCCCTGTTTATTTTATCGATTCAA
>NW_010380929.1:0-384 GCF_000414095.1 Morus notabilis
AAAGAGGAAGGGAGATCAAATTCATGGAGACCCGAGCCAGAAGAATTTGATATTAGTTTTTGCATGGCATCGAGATCTCTGCCCTCGTGTCGTAGAGTATCTAATCCCACCGCAATATAGTTGCTTCTTTTCTTTTGTTTGAAAAACATACAATTAAAATATGAATGAAACGTAATTAGCGGCTTTTTGTTCTATATTTTATTGTTTCTGGTTCCCTGTGAAATGCTTGGCTTAGGGAGCCAAGATTCTGGGCATTGACTTTCTGAGAGAGAGAGAGAGAGAGAGAGGAATGAGATTCCTTAACGAGGCACATAAGCAGGAGAGGTTTTTGCTTTTGCTTCTTGCTTTTATTTATTGGGACCTTCACCGATAAGTACTTAGTGT
>NW_010380930.1:0-385 GCF_000414095.1 Morus notabilis
ACAGCCGGGGCAGTCCCGGTAAAACCCTAGAACTACCCCGGTACAGCCCCAGGACATCCCCGGTACAGCCCCGGGAAAGCCCCCGGACATCCCCGGGGCAGCCCCGGTACAGCCCAGGGCCTGCCCGGGGACAGCCCGGGAACAGCCTCAGGGAAGCGCCGGTATAGCCTCGGTACAGCCCCCGGAAAGCCCCGGGCAGCCCCGGTACAACCCCGGGCCTGCCCCGGGACAGTCCCGGGACAGGCCCGGAACAGCCTCGGGGAAGCCCTGGTACAGCCACGGGAATGTCCTGGGGCAACCCCGGTACAGCTCAGGGGCAACCCCGGGAAAGTCCTGGGGCAACCCCAGTACAGCCACGGGACAGCCCCGGGGCAGCCCTGGGACA
>NW_010380931.1:0-385 GCF_000414095.1 Morus notabilis
CGCAACGCGCAGGTCTGTCGCACACAATGACCATGGACATGGCCAACATCTTTGGCTACGACATCGACTTCGCTCAGGACATTCGCAAAGGCGACGAATTCGACGTTATCTATGAGCAGAAGATCGTTAACGGCAAAACCGTTGGGACGGGCAATATTCTCTCGGCCCGCTTCACCAATCAGGGTAAATCCTACTCGGCAGTCCGTTACACCAATAAACAAGGCAACACCAACTATTACACGGCCGACGGCAACAGCATGCGCAAAGCATTTATTCGCACGCCCGTCGACTTTGCCCGCATCAGCTCAATGTTCTCCATGGGCCGCAAACACCCGATTCTGAACAAGATTCGTGCTCACAAAGGCGTTGATTACGCAGCCCCGCG
>NW_010380932.1:0-384 GCF_000414095.1 Morus notabilis
TGATAATATGTAACATTGGGGTCCAATCATGAGATGGGGAAAACAGTATTTTCCTTTTTATACATACACACACATATATATGCATCCACAGCCACATGAAAATGTTTGTTATGGATTATAATTGGCTCCTTACTAATGAAAAAGAATGTATATGAGGAACTGTCTGTAGCATTTAAGGATCTCTAGGAGCTGGTTTATATGTCATTATCATTGCCTTAAATTAACTAATAAAGGAAAAAAATAGAAATATAGAAAATTAAAAAAATCCTGGGCATTTTTCTAGTCAGCTGTCATGGGCATCCATACGTTCGTGCAAGACATTCTCTCTGTTTTGAGTTGGTACTTGGTAGAAGTAGTCGTCCACAATTTTTTTTTTTTTTTTTT
>NW_010380933.1:0-385 GCF_000414095.1 Morus notabilis
GAGAAGGTGCATCGGAAGGGAGAGACAGCCGGATCTCATCGTCTGCGTGTTGCTGCGTCGTTCCTCCGTCTTGTCTCTGGAGCAGAGAAATCTTCACCAAGGGAAATCTGCATGTCTGCCACGGCTTCGTCAGAGTCGGAGAAAAAGAGGAGAGAGGGGAGCTTCTGGCAGAGAGGAGAGAGAGTGGGACGAGAGAAGGACGAGAGAGAGAGATCGGAGGTCGACGTGTGCGGAGCTAAGCCAGCAACGACGGAGCTTCGGGCTGAGAAGAGAGAGAGTGAAACGAGAGAAGGAAGAGCGATGGCGGACAGAGGGGAGGCCATCTCCGAGCCGACTGGGTTTCCGACCTCCGCCGGTGGGACGACGTCGACGGATTGCTCAATTG
>NW_010380934.1:0-385 GCF_000414095.1 Morus notabilis
AAATTTTTAATAAAATAGCATAATTAAAATCACGAATTTTAGCGAGTGAATCAAATAGGCCTGAAAAGACTGGCCAGCTATATATATGAATTATGATGGAACACCCACTGCCCACACGTTTAGTTTCATCTCTCTCGACATCCACACACGTGATGCATGTCAGACCACATGATTCATGATGACCCTCCTCCAAGGTATACGTCGTGTTGCTAAAATGACCATATTGGACCCCACTGCCTACCCTGCAGGTCGATATCGTGACTCCATGTTTTATATATTAATGTCGTATATATTATCATTACAATATGATCGTATGAACTCAGCACTAAAGATATGGTGCAACAATAATTGATGCTTGTATCAACTGGTGATCATTGTCATTTTT
>NW_010380935.1:0-385 GCF_000414095.1 Morus notabilis
GTGCGTAAATGACGACTAAAGGAATTAAATTTCTACTCTTTCATGTAGTTAGGATTAACTATTAATATGTAGCAACAAGCAAATTTAAGGAGATAAAAAGGAAAAAAAAGAAGGCAATTTGTTTTTCTTTTTTTTGGCTATGGAGTACATTATGTGGTTCATTTAGCCCAAGCAATTTGAGTCATTTTCACTTTACTTGAACTCTTTGTGGACTTTGAATTGGGTAGATGTGAAAGAGAAAAATATAATATGTCATAGTTTTGTAAATGTTTACTATTTATGTTATTCTAAATAGTTTGGTGCCATTATTATTTTTGTTTTCTCTTTATTAATTGAGTGACAATTATTTATTTATTTTAATAGAGTAACATAAATAATATTTTTT
>NW_010380936.1:0-385 GCF_000414095.1 Morus notabilis
TTTTTTTTTTAGAGAAAATAATAAATAACATATTTATAAATTAGATTAAATAAATAACATATTTTAAAAATATTTGAAGTAAATAACAATTTACGTGTTAAATGAATTATTTACCGCGTACATAGTACATTCATGATTTGTACAAACAATTTTTCACGTAAATTCACTTTTTACGACTGGTGAAAAGATTTTTTTTCACGTAATTAAAGATTTTTTACCAATCATAAATGAATTATTTACCGTATAAATAATTCATTTACTATGTAAACTACTATTTATTTCAAATAGTTTTAAAATTCGTTATCTACTTAATTTTGTTTCAAAAATCTACTATTTACTATAATTTTCTCTTTCTTTTTTATTTGCTTCTTTAGTCTTTTATTTT
>NW_010380937.1:0-385 GCF_000414095.1 Morus notabilis
GATGTGACTTTATGTGAGAGCTTTTTACTGTAGTAAAAAAATTAAATGTCGCTGTTTTTTAGAGCTTTTTACCTTGCCAAAACTCGAATTGTAAACTCGAATCGGTAAAATGAACGGGACCGTAATCAACATAAAATTACTATTGTCATTTCATTATTTTCAAAATTATTTTTTACGGGATTCTCCTCATGCTTTTTTAGAACAAGAGAGTGGTGATTTTCTGCAAGATCAAAGACTTCTTAGGGTTGTATGTGAGGAACATAGCCTCTTTTTTTTTTTTTTTTTTTTTTTCTTGAACAAGTAAGTTATTTTATACTTTAACAATCCTAGTATTTTTTATAATGTTTTTTGTTGAATTGTAGTCATCTCTTTTTTTTTTTTTTTT
>NW_010380938.1:0-385 GCF_000414095.1 Morus notabilis
TTTTAAAAAAAATTTATTATAATAAAATTTAAAATTTAAATATAAATTGATAAAATAAATAAGGTTTCATTTATTATTCTTTTTCCTCGGGGATGTTTGCTTGATAGTGGAGAAAAAGTTGTCAGAAAGACATATTTATCTCTGTTTTCTATAAAAATTGTGGACCCCACTTCCCGTCAGTTTTTTTGACTATTTAATGAATTTTTTCTGCAAAAAAAAATAATGGACCCACTACAATCAGATGCCACGTAAGTTCGTGAGAGTAACCCGTGTGTTAAGATTCTGTTCATTTCATCGATTTGAGTTTTATTACAGTAAAAAATTTTTATGAACAATCACATTTAATTTTTTTATTATGATAAAAAATTCTCATATAAAATTATAT
>NW_010380939.1:0-385 GCF_000414095.1 Morus notabilis
TTTTTTTTTTCATTGTTAAATGGTCCCTTCCATTTTTTTAATAGTTGAATAATTAGACTTTGAGTTTGTTTTATATTTTTAAATAATTAACATTTTTTGTTAGCTTAATTTAGTTTTATATTTTTAAAATGAGTCTCACGTAGGTAAATCCGTTAATATTATAAACGGATTTAGATGGAGGGGAGCTTGTTCAAGATGAGAAATGGGTGCCGTTTAGTGAGAAAATGGGTTCGGTGGATTCGGCTGTTGTGGAACAAGGAAACAAAAAACTCAACCCTAATGCCAAGGAATGAGAACCAAACGCCAATGGTGCTGCTGAGGATGATAGGTGTTTATTTCTAACCTTTTTAAACGGTTACCCTCTCTCTAAACGTCAAAAATACGC
>NW_010380940.1:0-385 GCF_000414095.1 Morus notabilis
ATACATCATAAACGCATACATACATGTGTACATATATATACACACATATATACATGTATGCATCTATAAATGAAAAACCATTAGAAGGCAAAAGAAGAAGCAAAAAAGAACAGAAACCAGTAGTGGAAGCAGAAGATAAAGAATTAATGGCGAGGGAGAAAGCTGAGAAAAAGGAGTTGGGAAGGAAGACGTGCAAGTCGAGGGACAGCAAAGCCAAGATATCTCTGGAAGACTACCTCCGTTTCCTTCATTCTCGCAATTACTCGGATCTCTGCGTCAACTTTCTCAATCAGGTATCTCTAATTTGATCCCTTAATCATATCGCCATTTTTCGATTTGTTCATGTTTTCAACTTCATCCAAACATCAAATTGAATTGAAATCAA
>NW_010380941.1:0-385 GCF_000414095.1 Morus notabilis
TTTGGATCATGTTCTCTTTTAATTTATAAAGTTTTATGAAATTATATCCTACTGGGCATTTCGCTCACTTTTCTTATGTTTTCATGTATTAAACCCCTCTCAGGCGACGCTAGAAGTAGTTCTGAGTCGGTGGTGATTACCCGTGAGGTGAGCTGAACTCAAAAAGAAAAGAAGTTGTAATTTACTTCCCTCCTTATCGCATATTCTAAGGCATGTATAAACTTTATGGATTGTAATCTTAAATTCTACTAGATTGTGGTTAATGTCAGCATATTACCTTTCTGTTTTGTTTATGTACGTACAATGTGGAATCCCTGTGGGGAAAACTGACATAATGCCAGATGCTGAGTTTTATAATTGATTTGACAATGATTGTAGTTTTGTA
>NW_010380942.1:0-385 GCF_000414095.1 Morus notabilis
ATAAGTTACTAACTAATGTATACGTATATAAATAGATCATATTGCTCAAAATATCGAGACTAATGACCGGAGGGAGGTAAAGACAAACCTTGTCTAACTCTGGTGGACCCTGGATGGGCTAAGGTACGTGATCATTATTCATAATCTTCATTTGCTACGAATTTATCCATGAGATCCCAATCTTCGACGAATGAAGTGCAACACTGGATTATTGTTTGCTTAAGTTGTTCCACATCTTTCTCGTACAGTAAGCGGATGCCACACTTGTCGACAATCAAGCCGGGGTACTGACTGTAAATCCTAGCCTCCACACTGTTCTTTCCATTCAGCTCTGCGAGCATCACATTAGGAATGTAGGCCAACCAAATGAACCCGCGCACGTACA
>NW_010380943.1:0-385 GCF_000414095.1 Morus notabilis
TTGCATTCTAAAATTAATATATGATTTTTAGAAATTAATGCAACAAGCATCACCATTTTTTGATGAATATTATATTTTTTATTATTTTTTATATTTTTCATCTTTAAAATTTATAATAAAATAAAAATGACGTGAAAAAATAATTAAATTTCGCAGACACGGTCCTTATATTTTTCTAGACATGCAAGAAAAAAAATGGCCTTAAAAATGACAAAAAAAAAGTAAAACGCTGTCAAAAAACCCCCCGCGTAGTGGGGTGCCCAAGGGCCAGCTCAAGGGCTGGGATGGGTCAAAATTTTACACTTTTACTTACGTTTTGTATTCTAAAATTAATACATTATTTTTAGGAATTAATGCAACAAGCGGCACCATTTTTTGATGAATA
>NW_010380944.1:0-385 GCF_000414095.1 Morus notabilis
CAACATATCATAATTCATAACTAGTATCTAAAACTAGACGATATTAGACACATTACCAAGATGAACTCAGGTCTCCTTTTAAGAGTTGACGGTAGTACGTTTTTAGGTGGTTTAGAGGAAGAATCCTCACTTGACTATGTCTCCTACCTAGTGTGGCCGATTTACAGCAAATAAATCTAATCACAACAATATCAACATTCCAAAAATAGTAAAATAATCAACAAAAAAAATCCCAAATAGCTGAATACACAAACTAATCAAAATAGAAATTTTCACCAATATCAACCAAAAATCACAATAGCAATTTCAATAATTGAACAAATTCCAAAAACATCAATCAAATATCAGCAAATTCCACAATAAAACAAATTTCATAAACTAATTT
>NW_010380945.1:0-385 GCF_000414095.1 Morus notabilis
TAAAATCACATCTCAACTCGAATTAAAAACTCGAATCAGCAAACTAAACTGAAGCTTAATTTGTGGAAGAACACCCTTGTGGGATCAACTTCATTTGTATTTCCTACAAAGTTATCAAGACAAGCTTTTCACGTGCATATTTTTTTCCCCTCCTTTTCCAACCAATATTAAACGAAGAAAACAACCATTCGAAGTTTAAAAAACTATGGGCTTGTTCGTAAAACTTAAAAAAAATTTGAACTCAAGTTACAATTTTATTTAAATTCATGTTCGTTTGTAAAATTTGAGTTTGAATTTGAATTTTAACTTGAATTTAATGTAAAAATCTGAGTTTAAGTTTTCCCTTCAACTCAAGTTCTTAAACTCAAATTCAAGTTACTGAACA
>NW_010380946.1:0-386 GCF_000414095.1 Morus notabilis
AAAATTCGGACCTCTGGCAGGCCCGCCGCCTAGAGTTCCAGCACTTTAATGACACGGCACACAACTAAAACGACATGATTTTTCGTGTCGTTTGAAAGCTCATTCACCAGTCATGGCGATTTAATCCAAGCCACCAAACGCGCCAAAAATGGGTCGCCGGAGATTCCCGAACGTGTCTCCACATCCTCCTCCTCGTCGCCGGGATCAATGGCTTTCTCCACCACATTCTCAACCTCACCTCTCCCCACAAAACCTCCTTCGAGAATCCTCTGCGGCCTCCGCGACCTCCGGGAGCGAATCGACTCTGTTAAGAACATCCTGAAGATCACCGAAGCCATGAAGCTCGTAGCCGCTGCCAGGGTCCGTCGCGCCCAGGAGGCCGCCGT
>NW_010380947.1:0-385 GCF_000414095.1 Morus notabilis
CTCTTTTTACTTCTCTTGTTTGTAATCACCTGCTAACTTAATCCTTCATCTATTTTTCTTTAAAGAACTAAAAGAAAAGAAGCACAGGCACAGGATATCTATTTCAAGGAACTTTAATGGTGCCGTGAAAAAAATTTCCGATACCATGTCTGGAAGCACAATAACTCGTAAATCTACCAAGTGTTGTGTAGGTAACGATAGACTTGTCAATTTTAAAATATTTATGAAAATTTGCAAATTCTTGCGAGTTGCAACTTTCGGGTGTTAAAAGTTATAAAAATTAAAACCCGTTTATTTTACTCATTTAAATTTTAAATTTTAAATTTATTATAATAAAAAAAAATTTTAAAAATAATCACATTTAATTTTTTTATTATAATAAAAA
>NW_010380948.1:0-385 GCF_000414095.1 Morus notabilis
TTATTTATTTTTTATTTTATTTTATTTTTTTGTAGCTGGAAAGAACTATCAAAAAGATAGGCAAAAACTTTTAGTCAAAAATCAGAATCCAAGTAAGAAAGATATATGATTGAATAAGTTTTCAATGAAATAGTAAGAGCAAAGACTGAATAGTACCAAAATAAAGAACAAAAACAGAAGATATATTAAAAAAAGAAATGAACAAAATCACGATCAAAGAAGGAAAACATAATCACAACAATTTTTAACAATTACATAAAATTCAACGTGTAAACTTTAATAATAACTATCATCGCCACATTAAAAATTCAGTTAAAGCAAAAATAAGTTAAATAAAGACACACACACACACACACACACATATATATATATATATATATATATA
>NW_010380949.1:0-386 GCF_000414095.1 Morus notabilis
AGGTTAAAGAGGAATGATGTAGGAAACAAGTATCCCTGATTCCGATTGCTTGTAAATATTGCCTAATTACGAGTACATTAATTTTTGAATATATACTTAATTAACATTTAAACTAGTTCGTGATCATAAGCAAGCTAATTTTAATACAGTAAATTATTTTTTTTAGGGAAAAACAAATGTCTATTGTTTTAATACAGTAAATTCTTGCTTAGACATATTCGAGTAAATTAAGCACATATATATACACACACGTACGTACATACGTATGTATGTAACATTCAAAGATGTGCTCTGAATTAATAATGTTAGTTATATATACATTGTATATTTATAATCTTTGGGGAAGAAATTTGGAGAAGCCAAGAAAGGCTCGGACAAAAAAAAAA
>NW_010380950.1:0-386 GCF_000414095.1 Morus notabilis
TTGATAAGTACTAAAAATTGAAAATAGAAAAGTGAAAACAACTTTTAACTGTTTTCTAATTCCTTCATAAAAACCATTCTTACTGTTTTCATTTTCATTTTCGTTTTTAAAACATTTGCTAAAGTTGTTTCATTTTTATTTTCATTTTTACTTCTTGAAATACACACTTTTAGTCGTTTTTCATTTTTGTTTATGTTTTCTCCTCTCTCGAGCACAGAAAGAGAGACATTAATAGATTTTTTATACTGAAAATAAACTCTTGATAAATACCAAACGCATTTCAAAAATGATTTATGTCTCAGATTGAAAACATTTTCATTTTTATTTTCATACAAAAAATAAAATTCGAGTTCCAAACTGTTAGATCTGATGTTACGTCTAATGTT
>NW_010380951.1:0-386 GCF_000414095.1 Morus notabilis
ACACACACACACACACACATTATTTCAAAACAAATAACAAATTGTCTTGAAAATACATGGATTCATCATTTTGTTTGTTGTGTTTGGTGATTTTGGTTTTTATGTTGGATGATGGGGGACTAAATTGTCTTGAAAATATATGGATTTATCATTTTGAGCAAGTTTTACAAAATTTAGTTAGTTTTAATAAGTTTTGATGAAAGTCCAATATCCATTGGATTTGGATTGGATTGGATGATAGTAGTGTATTGGATTGGATTGGTTGGATTTCAAAGAATTTGTATTGGATTGGATCAGATTATGGATGGTAAAAAAATATTGGTTTTGATCCAATGTCCACCCCTAAGTGAAACCATTTTGGTCATTTGCACACGTGAAAAAAAAAA
>NW_010380952.1:0-386 GCF_000414095.1 Morus notabilis
CTGATCATAAGGAAATTGAGCCATCTCAGTTCAAAAAGAGAGCGATATGAACTAGATCAAAACTATTAGCTAGAGGTGCAAATTCAGGCCATCCTAGTCTAAAGGGAAAAGGGTTAGCCCGGCCCGGCCTTAAATTTGCTGGCCATGACCTTTATAAGACAAATTTTAAAATAAGTAAATAAATAAATAAGGGACTTCAAGATAAGCTGGAAAATACTTTTAGGCCTAGAATCTTACAATAGCCTCACCTGGGAGTTTGGACCGACCTAACCCTAGTCTTAATACGGGCCTAGCCGAGCTGGACAAAAATGATGGGGTTTAGGGCTAGTCTATTTCGCATGTCTTAAACTTACAGCTCTAGATAGAATATAAGAATTAAAAAAAAA
>NW_010380953.1:0-386 GCF_000414095.1 Morus notabilis
AAGAGAAATTCGAAGTTTTTTTTTAATAAACTGAGGAGAATAGATATCTGGTATCTAAATTTGCAGAAACATCTCAATTAAGTTGACACTTAGGTTTGCTGAGAAATTCAAAGTTAATACATTTAACTCTCAAAACATGCATGGAGTCAAGGATAAAATTATGTCAGAAGTATCTAGATACGTTGTGAGCCGGGAATTGTGGCAAAACAAGTAGTTGTGACGTGGCTCAACATGAAGCCATGAATTCTGAACTTTATGGAAATCAACTTTATGTATCTTTTGATTTATTCTTGGTAGCTAATAGTCATGTATTTATGCAACATTTGTGGTACCAATTTTTCTCTTAAAATGTACATATTAGCATGAGAGAGAGGAAAGGAAAAAAA
>NW_010380954.1:0-386 GCF_000414095.1 Morus notabilis
AGTAAAAACAAATGAAATTAAGTAAAATTAAAATAAATGAGTAAATTAAAAAAATCAAAATAAACTAAAATAAATAAACTAAAAGTCTCAAAAACTAGCCAATTTAAATGCAATGCAATAATTCTATTTTTAATAGAGTTACCATGTACATATATTATAAAAGTCAAACGCAAAGAAGTCAGAAAATATTTGGCGTGCCTAATGTAATGTTGTTCTAGTGAGGCATAGGGTCTGTATGGTAATTTTATCTGATGTGACAGTCCCCAATATGCAACTATTTATAGGTCCTAGAAGACCCTTGTTTATGCACATATTCATCTTCCATAAATATTATCAGAAAAAAAATATTATGGCCTTCATCAAAGTTTCTGTTTTGTTGTTGCTGC
>NW_010380955.1:0-386 GCF_000414095.1 Morus notabilis
ACGGGCCGACTTGAATGTGAGATTAGATGACAATGGGGACTCAACATCCCTATCAGCCGCTGCCCCTACTGGTTCATCTGCACAGAATGAAGCACGAGGAATACCCCGGTTGGTCTTTGGCCGATGTGGATAACATGGCCATTGATCCCTTACAACTGGCCAACTTAAATAGGAGATTGGACGAAGATGATGAAGATTACGATGAAGAAGGTTAATTGACCAAAGATTAGTGAAGCTAATGATGATAGTGAGTCGTGATGGCTGACCTCTTGTAGGTAAATAGTTCTTTTGTTGAAGACATAGTTGAGTAGAGATGTGAAGCAAAACTAGGTGCATTTGAACTCATCTTTCAAACGGAACCTAAGTTAGTCGTAAACGTGTCTTGT
>NW_010380956.1:0-386 GCF_000414095.1 Morus notabilis
CATTTAAAATTATTGTCTCATTTAATTTTGAAAAGAAAATTCTCTTTCCTCCTTATCTACTATGGCCGGCCACACTACAGGGATATCTCCCTATGGTTTGCCTAAATATCAACCAGGAAGAGGAGATAAATTACTCTTTTTATTCAATTTCTAATTTTAGCTCAAATTCAAAACTAAATAAAGTCAAACTTCAATTTCTTTTTGAATTTGATTGGAAAACTTATAAAAGAAGTAAACTGAATAACTTGGAGAGCAAGCAATTGATCCCAAAGGGATTCCCCTTGTGCCACACGCCCCTACACCTCTTTGTGTCTGGGCATGTGGCCTCCTGTGGTTTCACCACAGTGTGTTCTAAAATTAATTTAATTAAATAATCACATTATTTA
>NW_010380957.1:0-385 GCF_000414095.1 Morus notabilis
GCGGAAATACAAATTGTTACATTAATAAAAATCTAATCTCCTAAATTAGCTGCATCATTAGAATTATCGTCGTTATCATCAGAAGGATTCGGAGGCGGATGACCTGGACAGACATATGGCACATGAGGAGTTACCGCTGGGAAAGTCATGTTGGGGCGCATTTGAGTGATGAAATCCTACATCATTCTGATGCTCTTGTACATTTGGAGGTTTTGCTGGTAATTTTGTTGTAAGTATTCTTCTACGTGTGGGTTAGAACATGTCATAGAAGATCTTACCGAGCGTGAGCCAGATGACAAGCGTGAGTCAGAGGTTTTTTTCCCTTTTCGCTCTTCGAATGACTTGTACTACATACTGGACAAGACTGCAAAGCAGCATTCTGCTT
>NW_010380958.1:0-386 GCF_000414095.1 Morus notabilis
TGCTAATAACTCAAGATTAAGATCGTTCTATATATGACCATCAGTACACTTAATTTGACTTTCTTTACTATACAAAAATTATCAAAAATACAAATTGCACTTGTGTCCTAATTGCATATAATCTCATTATGCATAATATACTCATTGAATATCCCTACAAATTAACAATGCAGATAACGTCGTTCCATTCTTAATGGGAATGACATATATTAGTAATGTTTTAATTAAATATTCTGAAACTTTAATTAAACTCATTACGAACATATTTTGATGATTATTTTTGAATATTATTCTCTCACATATAACACTTATATATAATATTTAAGATTATATAAATATCACAGAATTTTCAATGATATTCATAAAGTATTCAATAATACATGCAC
>NW_010380959.1:0-386 GCF_000414095.1 Morus notabilis
GGGGGGGACGATGATCAGTTAATGGAGGGGCCCTCCTGGGAGCTAGTTTTTATTTATTTCCGTATAATTTCTTTTCCTCGTGTAGTTTCTTTTTCTTACACATGCATGAGCATTAATAAGTGATTTGTACATGCAATTTAAGGCTCCATTAATTTCACCGATTCGAGTTTAGAATTGAAAACTAACTTGTTAATGATGCAGCTGAGTTGGGTTTTGAATTAAAATAACATACTTGACAGTTGGACTTGTTTAACGCAAAAGAGAGATAAACTCAATACCAAAGAATTATTTAACTTGTTGGAATACCAAATTAGTGTACACTTAAGCCTCGTTCATTTCATAACTCAAGTTATATTGTTGCAGTATTTTATCTCATAAAAATTTAA
>NW_010380960.1:0-386 GCF_000414095.1 Morus notabilis
CGACAAGATCGAAAGTAAAATCGATGAAACTAGATGGGTTCTTGATGACTGTTTGGCCAACAGCAACTCTCTTGGGGCCACACAACAAAGTGAAATATACTTGAGCGACCGATGACTGACTTCTGGGAGGCTGGTTGAAATTAGAGAACTGGGACTGTGCGCACTTTGATAAATCGCCAAAAACATGGACTTTGGCAATCGGATCATATTGATCAAGACGACTAGTACTTGTAGCACCAGTACTAGTCCCAGTACCAGTAACAGTACCGACGATGTCGTTTGCATTAATATCGCAATGGGCCACTGAGCTCATGCTAATTATCATCAGCGACAATGCAAGGACTAGCACTGGACGATAATTTGCCATAGTGATCAACCTGTGATAG
>NW_010380961.1:0-386 GCF_000414095.1 Morus notabilis
GAAACCCTAGCCACTAACACGTTCAGTCTTGTGGGTTTTACTATGTAATGAACATGGTGGTAATGACGTATCAAACTCTGTTAATGATTTCCTAAATCGTGGTAATGACTCCCTATTTATATGGATCTGTATGTTTCGAGTGTGATATGCTCCTCTTGAATAAGATTCGTTTCTTATTTTTTTTATTGGAAGGCTTAAGTTTGTTGTTTTGACCAGGGTCCATTCGGTATGTTGGCTCAGACTCATTTTTGGTTCATGTTAAGGTCTTTTAGCGAGTTATATAGACATGTATATGGTGAAAAATGAGATATGAAACCTATAAACATAATGAAATCGCTAAAAGGAATTGTTGCAGAAAATTGAAAGCAACATTGGAATATATATAT
>NW_010380962.1:0-386 GCF_000414095.1 Morus notabilis
ACTTTTTCTTAGTGGAGATTCTAGCCCTAATCTTTGAGGTTCCGAGTTCTGCTGATAAGGTATGAGTTATAAACTCGTTACTATTTACGCTATATAGTTTTTTTATGGTACTGCTTGGGTAAATAATCTAGGTTAATCCATTATAAGTCGTTAAGCCATCAGATATGCATCAAAAACTGTTTGTTCTGCATACTTTTTTAATCTGATTTGATTTTGACAAAAACCAAGAGTCAGAAAACTGTTTCTACCGGTAGGACGACCTGTCGAAAAAATCCCCCATATGTCAATGTAAATTTAAAAAAGAATTAATTATGTTGCATATACAAAAAAAGAAAACTATGTTTTATAAAAAAGAAAAAAGAAAAAACTATGTTCAAATAAAAGCC
>NW_010380963.1:0-386 GCF_000414095.1 Morus notabilis
GATATATTGTGGGACCGGGGACATGTAAGAGAAGAATCTTCTGCCGTACAATTGTGGAAAAGTAAACACATGCCTCGTTCATTTTGCGGATTCGAATTTTTAATTTGAGCTGAGATATATCATTTTCTGAGAGCTTTTCACTGTAACAAAAAAAGTTGATGTGAACTTTTTTGAGAGCTTTTTACTGTAAAAACTTAAAACTGAAAACTCGAATCAATAAAATAAATGAGGCTAAAAATTTTGAGTGCGTTTTGAATTCGTTTTAAAATAATTTTAATTTTGTTTAGAATTGATCATATTTTTCAAAAAAAAATATAAAAATATTTTTAAAACAGCATTTAGCGCAATAATAATAAAAAATAGAAATAAAAATAATTTTTTAATTT
>NW_010380964.1:0-386 GCF_000414095.1 Morus notabilis
GTCACGGGGCTTCCTCTGGGCCCTGAGGCTGTCCGGGGGCTGTCTCGGGTCTGTCCCGGGATCGTCCCGTGGCTATCCCAGGCTGTCCCGGTGTTGACCGGGGCTGTCCTAGCGCTGTCCCGGGGCTGTCCCGGGGATGACCCGTGGCTGACCTGGGGCTATCCCGAGTGTGTCCCTGGCTATCCAGGGGCTTTCCCGGGGCTGTCCTGGGGCTGCCTCGCAGGCTGTCCCGGGGCGGTCCCGAGGCTGACCCACAGCTGTCCAGGGGCGGTCCCAGGGCTGTCCCGGGGTGGTCCCGGAGCTTTCACGGGGTGGTCCCGTGACAGTCCCGGGGCGGACTCGGGACTGTCCTGGGGCTGTCCCGGGGCTGTACTAGGGCTGTCCCG
>NW_010380965.1:0-386 GCF_000414095.1 Morus notabilis
TTTTTCCAAGAAAAATGTTCGGAGGCACCGTTGATCCTAAGCACTATTATTAATAAAAGATAAATTATACTTATAAATTTTATATTGCGGGATTTATTTTTTATTATTGGGAGATGCTCAGCACCACAAGTGTCCTATAACACTAATTTCCTTTTTTCAATAACCCACCATATTTTCATACGTACGTAAAAAAATTTAGGAGACGTTTGGTTCATAGATTAAAATCATATTATTAGAATTATTTTTGATTTACGTGTATTTTTTATGAAAAAAAACACTATAGCAAACTATAAACCGTGATTCAAATCATGGTTTAAATCCTCTAACTAAACAGCCCCTTACTTTCCCTTACTGGCTTATCCCGAATGAATGACTAATTTTTAGAT
>NW_010380966.1:0-386 GCF_000414095.1 Morus notabilis
CAAGCTAGCACCGGAATTGTAGAAACATCAACTATTCTTTGAAGTCGAGTCTGAATTGCGTTTTCCTTGCTAAAAAAAATCAAATTGATGTACAACAAATCAATTCTTACTTTTTTGTTTCAAGAAACGAATCGGTATGAATCACTTGCATGTTATAACAGGCATACGTAAGTAAAGCCTATAACAAAATTGTTCCACTTGCAATTCAGAAAGATGAACATTATTGGTCAACTTGATAAATCAGGAATTGGCGAGGACTCAAATTGCAGAAAAGCTAAACAAAATATAAGTGCATTCACTTAACCTGTAGTGTTTTGAACAATGCTCCATTAAACACCCTAAACCAAACAAAATTGATTCAGCTCTAAACAAACAAGACACTTAAA
>NW_010380967.1:0-387 GCF_000414095.1 Morus notabilis
TCTCTTTCTCGGAGATCAACAAGGCCTTTGACTACATGCTGAAAGGACAATCTATCCGGTGCATCATCCGCATGGAAGAATAGGGTGTTGCCCATATATGGATTATATATATCTATATATCTATATATTTGTATATTGGATTTGTAGAGGTGTTTGTCCCTGTCACGCCGAAAAGAGAATAAGTTGGATATGCTCATGCATGTTCTAGTCTTGTGCCGAAGAACTACGTTTATGATCACAATGCGGTTTTAGTCCCTTTTGTTTGTACTGGTTCTCTTGTACTTTTTTGAGTTCAACTTTGCTCATAAATAAGTTTGTATTTTCATAATAACTATTTTTTTTGTTTTTTTATGATCACAGTGCGGTTGAAGTGAACATTTTTTTTTT
>NW_010380968.1:0-386 GCF_000414095.1 Morus notabilis
CCCGAGCCCCCCAACTTTTTTTTTTTTTTTTTTTTTTTTTGCACTTATACAATATTAGAAATTATAGTAAATAACAGCCTTTTGAGATTAAATTAAATAATTAATAACAGATTTTAAAATTATTTAAAATAAATATTAATTTTTATATAAATATTTTATTTACAACTGATAAAAACCTGCCATAGTTTTTATTAATTCTTAAATTTACTTAAATAATTGTTGCACTTAGTAGCATCCCCTAACGAAAAGTCATAGCTTCGTCAGTATTGCCAGCAATGCATACAAAAGTAGCATTTTGTTTGTGTTTATTTATGATTGCATGCCTTTACTTAGCTTAACATGTCAAAGTTGTTCGCTTAATCTCTTTGACGTGGAAGATAAAACTT
>NW_010380969.1:0-387 GCF_000414095.1 Morus notabilis
GGCAATGCAGCCATTTCAAGTACACTGATAATCAGTTAGTTGTGTTATAGAAAAAATGGAGAATTTAACCTTAAGAGTCTATAAGTCTGAATTTTTACCTTTTACTATTGATAAATACTTTTTTATTAGTGTAATTATTTGACTAAAAAAGTTATAAATCAAGATTAAAAGGTAAAAATCTTGATCCATGCATTTTTAAAGGATATTTGTCAAGATTACCTTTTTATATATAGATATATATCATCATGTACATATATAGATAGAGACGTATAATTATCACATATGTAGATATTTTCAACAAGGGTTGTTGGCCTCCTTAAGCATTGGGTAGAAGTTGAGAGAATTTCTAGGGATCTTTTGAATATTGCTAATCTGGTCAGTCTTTAC
>NW_010380970.1:0-387 GCF_000414095.1 Morus notabilis
AACCGCCCAACATTAGGCCTTACAGGTACCCCCACGTGCAGAAAGGTGATATTGAGAAACTTGTAGCTGAAATGTTAGCATCCGGTATCATTAGGCCGAGTAGCAGTCCCTTCTCGAGTCTCGTTCTGTTGGTCAAGAAGAAGGACGGCAGCTGGCGTTTTTACGTAGATTATCGCACGCTCAATCGGCTCACCGTTCCTAACAAATTCCTAATCCCGGTCATTGATGAGCTTCTGGACGAATTACAAGGGGCTGCCGTGTTTTCCAAATTGGACCTAAGGGCTGGCTACCACCAAATTGGACCTAAGGGAATTTGATGTGGAAAAAACAGCATTCCAGACGCATGAGGGGCATTATGAGTTTTTAGTCATGCCTTTTGGCCTGACA
>NW_010380971.1:0-387 GCF_000414095.1 Morus notabilis
TTCTTGGCGCGCTTTTTAGTTTCAAAAGTGTTTTCTCTCTCTTGGTTTTATATCCCCAGGCTGTGTTTGGAGAGTGAGAGAGTGATGTACACAAATTATGAGAAGAAAATGGCGGGTTAGGAGAGGTTTCTCTTTATGTGTATATAAGAGTAGGGCGTTCAGTTCGCTAATTTGAGTTTTTAATTCGAATTGATATATGATGTTATATAAGAATTTTTTACTGTAATAAAAAAGTTAAATATAACTATTTTTGAGAGTTTTTTACTGTAACGAAACTCGAATTAGCGAAAAAAAACGGGGCAAATTCTTTCCTCTTTTCCTTTCTACCAAATAATAGTTTTTTTTTTTTTCATTCATCCTCCCAGCCTATCCTTTCATTTTTTTTTC
>NW_010380972.1:0-387 GCF_000414095.1 Morus notabilis
TCTTTAATTTTAATTTTAAAAATATCATAACTTATTCGTTTTAATTCTGATTGAGATGATTTTTTTTCAATGTATTCATAATGAAGAGAGAAAAAAATCTCCATCCATATTGCATATTTTCTAATGTCATTTATAATATATTTTTATAAGATTTGTTACAAAAATCTAATGACAGTTTTTAACACTTTATTCAAATACAGTTCAAATTTTATTCCCAATCAAAATACAATTTATTTGCATATCCAAACAACAATTCAGATCATAATTTGAATCACCACAATTCAGATTCTACAGTTCTAAGTAAAAAGGATCACATCTCTAAAGTTTGAGTTGTTGAACCTGTAATGACTGAGAAAATCCCAGACCTTAAATAATACAATTTATGTA
>NW_010380973.1:0-387 GCF_000414095.1 Morus notabilis
ATTACATATGTATACATATTTATTTACACACATATATATATATATATATCAGTTAAAAATAAATAAACATAATAAATAATAATAATTAAAAAAAAGGAATGATTCTAAGAAACGCCCATGATTTATTCGAAATAGTTAATATGCAAATTGTTTAAAAAAAGAAAGAAACAAAAAGGTAAAAAATGTATAAAAGAAATATGTTAGAGTACGATGATCCGAACTCCATTTGGTTCGGCCAAAAGAGCTCGCGGTGCAACATATGTGACAGAGCTTTAAAAATGAAAATGTTTTAGGGGTCTATAGTGGTAGTGAAGTGATTGGGCCGATAGGCCTATATGGACCTATTTTGTTTAATTTATTTTTTAATTAAATTTGATGTGATTTTAT
>NW_010380974.1:0-387 GCF_000414095.1 Morus notabilis
GCGCCATCCATCTAAGCGGCGCCGGTGATCATGTTCTTGACGTAGTCGGTGTGGCCAGGGCAGTCCACATGGGCGTAGTGGCGGTTCGCAGTTGTACTCGATGGTGGCGGTGTTGATAATGGGGGGGGTGGGTGGACAGTCGGAGATGTGCTCCTTCATCTCCTTCATCTCTCTCTCTCTCCCGCCATCCTTCATCTCCTTCAATCGGTGTTGATGGCGGTGTTCACGTGGGCGTAGTGATGGCAGCGGCGTCCGACGACTGACGATAACCACCGAGCGAGGGAATCTCCGGCAACGTCTCTTTCTATCTTTATCTGTTCACCGGAGAAGATGACCGTTCACAAACCAGATCATGATGTCGGAGTGGGGGAGGGGGGGTGCAGTCGG
>NW_010380975.1:0-387 GCF_000414095.1 Morus notabilis
ATTATTATTATTATTATTATTATTATTATTATTGCATGAAAGCCCCTGGCAACACCCTCTAGCTTCTTGAAGCTGGGACTCTAGGTCTAATATCCTCACCCCAAGTCCCAACCATCTGAGCTTGTTGTATGTATGTATGAATGAATGTGTGTGTGTATATATTATACGCACATGTGTTGAGAAAATGTCCAGACTCAGCTAAAAAGTGTATTTAAATCATAATTAAAATTTTGTATGAGAGGAAAAAATACTCAAAACAGAATCATTATATTAATTGAAACACATATACTTAACAACCCCTGTCCACGTCCGTCACCCTCAAGGAAAGAAAAGAAAAGACAGGAAAAAGAAGAGAGAGAGTGGAAACCGCTCACAGCGTTGGAAGAG
>NW_010380976.1:0-387 GCF_000414095.1 Morus notabilis
ATATATATATATATATATAATCAGTCCCTACTCCATTATTTTGTACGTGTCGTCCTAGTCAACCTATGACCTATCACTGTTGTAACAAATTATACCTCTCAATGATTCTTCGCCAACTATCCTATTATTCATCTTTTCAGTCGTATGATAAATACCGCGTATGTAGTCTCCCATCCGATTACCGAATTGGAGTCACCACGTACACATGCACATGCAATTACTCAAAACAAAAAAACAAAAAACAAAACTCTGAGAGTTGAACTTTTAATAGAGTTAACTTCAAAGACTAGATGCTATTTTGACTTCAAAAGTTGAAAGATTAAAACAAGAATTTTTTTTATATAAAAATGCTTATACTATCATTCCGTCAAAAAATGAAAAAAAAAA
>NW_010380977.1:0-387 GCF_000414095.1 Morus notabilis
ATTATACGTAAATGTAGGTGGCAGAATAAGTTATATTTTTATGGATATTTATATTTTATTGCTTCAGTAAACGTCGACACAATATTATAAGTACCAATTATATCTATTTCCCTTTTACAATTTTTTAATATCAAGATATTTAAATATGTATATATCTCAGTATATTTCATAGATATGTGTATATAATATCCGGTGCACGTCGTCTAATACCACAAATATAAGAAAAACAAATGCTGAACATTACAGAATAAGAACATATGTGCTTTAAGAACAGATATAAATCATGAATTTTAATATAATTTCCAGAAATTTTTATCCTTGGTTTCTCTAACTACAGAAAATACAATCAATTTCATATGATCAACAGTGTTTGTGAACGGAAAATTC
>NW_010380978.1:0-387 GCF_000414095.1 Morus notabilis
ATCAACCGTCAGATTTGTATTATTTTTTTAATCTGATTTGACTTTTGATCAGATTTGATACAAATCTAACGACTGATAAATAAGAAACACCAATAATTTAAAAAAAGAGAGAACGCTAAATAAAGTCCATAAAACAAAAGGGCCATAATATATTGGCTTAGTTTGTAGTGCTGTAGATTTTGGAGAAATTGCTTTTAGCTGTGCTGAAGAAAGAAGCAGTTGTTACAAAAAGAAGCTGAGTGTTTGGTAAACTATAATTATAGTAGCTGTACTGATTCCAAAATCAGTGTAATAAAGTTTGGTAAATTATGAGGTTGAATTGTTGTGGATAGTTAAAAATTTCGACTATATTATATTATACTATACTATAATATATATAATTATAAT
>NW_010380979.1:0-387 GCF_000414095.1 Morus notabilis
CTGCTGTCTCTGAGTCAGGTACCGGCGACGACAATGGAGGGGGAAGTAGATTAATCATCGCCACAGGAAAGCACTACATCGAGACTCTTTCCTTCTACATCGAGCTAGGATTGTTGCCTAAGGAGGTTGCCGAAGAGATCGATTTCTACCCCTGAATTTCTCCGTCTTGAACGGAGACCAGGCAGCAGAAGATGAGGGGTGAATTTTGGGGCTAGGGTTTCTATCTCTGATTGAGGGAAAGGCAGCATAACTCAGGGAGCATTTGAGTTATGGGTATGGGGCAGAATTGAAGCGAGTGTTGAAGCTTGAAGGAGTGAGCTATGGTCAAAAGGCAGCAAAACCAAATGGAATCTCTCTGTAGAAGCACGTGAAGTAGCAGTTCTGGCG
>NW_010380980.1:0-387 GCF_000414095.1 Morus notabilis
TTTTTTTTTTTTTTTTTTTTTTTTTTTTTTTTTTTTTTTTACTTTTTGAAATAATAATGTGGCCGAGTTGAAACTATCCTATTGTCTCGCAAACATTCTCTTATTTTTTCTTGTTTTGAAGCGATGATGTAGGGCCTATACCCCCATGTGTAAGGAACTGCACTGGCAGCCCATAATATGCAAGCATTTAATGTTTGTATAATGTAGTACACTATAGGCATTTAATACTGTCATTCCAATTAATTTATTTAAGGTCACCTATTGATCAGTATTGTTATTGCATGCTAACTTTGGTACGGCTTTTTGAAAATTGATATGGTTTAAAAGATGCTCATAAACTTTTTGAAAATTGATATGGTTTAAAAGATGCTCATAAACAAAGTTCTA
>NW_010380981.1:0-388 GCF_000414095.1 Morus notabilis
TGAACGCCACAGTTTTCCAACTTTCAGACATGATGATCAAGAAGAAAGATCACGTAGTCCCAGTGATTTTTGTTTTTGTTTTGTTGGTTTGGCTTAGTACTAGAGTATTTTTGTTGGGCTCGGCGCAGAAGAGTAGTACAACAAATAATAACAGATCAATAGAAGTCAATGTTGGGGTGATTCTAGACTTGGAAACGACGTTTGGGAAGATGGGGTTGCGCTGCATCAACATGGCAATCTCCGATTTCTATGCATCCAATCCTCACTACAACACCAGATTGATTCTCCACACTAAGGGCTCCAAATCTGATGTCGTTGGAGCTGCTGCTGCAGGTATTTATATATTAATGTTAATTTCTCATCATATATAAATATATATATATATATA
>NW_010380982.1:0-388 GCF_000414095.1 Morus notabilis
TATATATATATATATATATATACGCACACACAAACAGATATAAATACATATAGAGAGAGATTTACGTAGTATAAGCTTCATAAGCGTGAAAGATGAGTGAACATCATCACCATCATCGAATGGAGAACATCGGCGGCGGAAGTGCGAGTAGTATTCCGTCGTCGCCGAGCATCGTCGCCGACGACTGCAACAGAAGAGAACCTCTTCTCTCGCCGTCGCCGCCGGTCGACATCGCCGGACTCTCGCCGGAGAAGAGCTTTTCGTGGAGGCTCGACCTCAACGACTTCCATTTGCCGGAGAGATCGAGCCCTCGCCATAACGACGACCATCATCGCTGTAGTTCATTTGGTTTCCGTCGCCTACTTCGCAGCCCGAGTACGTACTCTTA
>NW_010380983.1:0-387 GCF_000414095.1 Morus notabilis
TTTTTAATTGTTTTGGGAATTTTTTTGAGCATTCTGTATTTTTCATACACGGAGCATTTGTTTTGGCAAAATAAAAATACATACAAAAAAATACCAAAATAAGTAAAGAAAAATTAAAGTAGCAAAATCATTAAAAAAAATACCGAAAAAGAAAAAAAATGCAACAGGTCGAAAAAAAATAAAAAATCAAAAAATTTGCAAGACACAAAAGGAAGACAAAATCAATACAGAAACATATCTCAACAAAAAATACAAAAACAAATCTGGAAAAAAAATACAAAAACAAATGTCGACCAAAAAAATTCCAAAAAAGAGAAAAAATCAAAGAGAATAAACAGTAACATAATATATCATATCAGGAAAAAACACAGAAGAGAAATTTTTAAT
>NW_010380984.1:0-388 GCF_000414095.1 Morus notabilis
AAAAATCAAAATAATGATGTCAAACGCACAAAATAAACTGAAATATCTCGTTGTTAATAATTAATAATTGACATCATTTATAGTAGCTCTATATCTTCACGTTATTCTATGTATATTTCAATGGAGAGAGAAACGTGGCGGTCATGCTCAAAGGTACGTACCTCATCACTCGATCTGCACTCATTCACATATTAGGAACTAATCACTTTTTTTATCCTTTTTTTCATTTTTTTACATTTATAATTTCACACATAAATTCTATTAATATGATATATTATTTTTTTTAAAAAAAATATAATAATAAAGTCTATATATTAAACAATTAATACAAAAAGTGACAAAAAAAATAATAAAAAAAAGTGATACAAACATTTCTCTAAGAACCTTT
>NW_010380985.1:0-387 GCF_000414095.1 Morus notabilis
TGAATAACTTGTCAAGTTATGGTTCATAACCAGATAAGTTATGGATAAAAATAGTAATTTGGCCTATTAATTAACTTATGTAAACTATTAGCCTATTAATTTTAATTCATTTTAAGTCTTAGCCTATTTCTCTCTTTCCCCCTTTCTAAAAAGTTCAACCAGTATAAATTTTTCCAAACCCAACCCAATGTGTATAGGTTACGGCAAGTTAAATTGTTTGAAGACATCAAAGGAAGGCCCAAATGAATGTAAACTCATTTATCCCATTTGTCCACAGGAATTTGAAATTTAAGACTGGGCCTGGATTTTATGTTGAAGATAATCTACTCAGCCACTCTGTTATCCAAAACTTACAAATATATATTCCATGTAGTGTGACTTTTTTTT
>NW_010380986.1:0-388 GCF_000414095.1 Morus notabilis
ATATATATATATGAAAAGAGGTAGTAATAATCAAATTGATTTTTTTTTTCCTTTTAAGTCTAAGAGTGGCCTAAATCATGAGATGGTGCATACAATCATGTGCTCCTACTTGCTAAGTCCATGTCATGCTTCTTGGTTGCCCATCATCTTTCATGAAGATAAGATGCATCTCCTCTATCTGAATTTTCTTTTCATTCTTTTGCGCTACATACTAAATTGTGTTGCTTAGCCCCATTTTGCCTTTTTCTCCTTTTCCTTTTTAATTCCATCCATATCATATATTGTAATACGTGTATCATACACTTGTTACATCATGAGGAAGAAAACAATGGAGCGTTCTTTGCGGGAATTAGTCGAGTTCAATTATTTTGGAAAAAAAAAAAAAAAA
>NW_010380987.1:0-388 GCF_000414095.1 Morus notabilis
CTGTCTTTCCTTCTCTCTAAAATTTTGAAGCATATAACAAAGCTTTGGAAAAACCTAAAACTGAGTTTGAGAAGAATCTATACCAAAGAACAACCCTTCCTCTATAACTTGGGAATAATAATGAGATTGTTGAGAAACACCAAACTTTTGGACCAAATCAAAATTTAAGGTTAGGCTTTGTTTTAAACTTTCAGTTTTGCCATGCTTTAAATCTGAAATTCTATTTTTAATCTTCTACTCTTGATATTTGAACTTTTAAAGAAGGATTAGTTGTGACAATGCAAGATCAGAACTCTATTGAAGTCCGTTTATGTGGGCGAGGTATATTGGTTAATTGGTAACTCAGATTCCCTATTCTGATTTAGAGATATTTATTAAAAAAAAAAAA
>NW_010380988.1:0-388 GCF_000414095.1 Morus notabilis
TTTTTTTTTTAATAATAGACGATAATGAATTTTTCTTATTATTTAAATCTGATGACGTGGCGTGAGAGAACACTCTGTTAGGATTTGCTTTAACTAAGAGTCACACATAACCAACTTTTAATATGACAAAAATTCCACAATCGGAGGTAAAAAAAATTCAGAGAATGTTTACCAAAAGAGAGTTGCGTTATGTCAGCAATCTCTTATTGGAAGGGTTTTCTCTTCTCTGGCTGTAGCAAGTTGGGATGGTTTTATGACTTGGGATAGTTTTAAATGATTGGGATTAATTAAATAAAGACTTATGATAAGGATAATAGATAAAACTTCAAATAGCTGGTATTTTTTTAAGGAATATAAGAGGCAAATGACCCTTTTTAAGATTTTTTTT
>NW_010380989.1:0-388 GCF_000414095.1 Morus notabilis
CTTGTGAGGTTTTATGTTTCTTCTTTTTTAGAATTTTTCTTTCATTATGATCTAATCATATATTTTCTTTATTATAATATTTTTTGATGATTTTCCGGAACGGTATTTCGTATTGTTTTACTTTTTATTTTCATTATGATAATTATTATTTTAGTGAAAATACTTATTCTTCCTGTATATATTTTTTTGGTTATGTTTTTTATTACGGTCTGATCATTTTTCTTCTTTATTATAATGTTTTTTAATCATTTTTTGTGAATAATATTACTTTTTACTTTGTTTTTTCTTTTTATTATGGTATGATCATTTTTTAGTAAAAATACTTATTATTTCTACACATATTTTCATGAGTTTTAGTGTCTTAATGGCTACCATAGTCGATTTTAGT
>NW_010380990.1:0-388 GCF_000414095.1 Morus notabilis
AAATGAGGAAAACTTAATATATCTCCAACGATATTCAATGACTCAATGCATATAAATATAATGGGAATCAGGTCCTAACGATCACTTTCACATACACCACAGTTCTATAAAACCATTTATTTGCAAATCTCAATCCTTCACATATACCTTAATATTCTAAGCTCTTGTAGCAATAATAAGACATAAATCCTTTATTACTCCATCATAAAAAATACATAATGTAAACCATCGTAGACCATGCACTATATATATATATATATATATATATCCGTGTATATATAATTATAAAGTATTGAGTTTCTCTTCGTTTTCTACTTGAATTAAATGTCTAGGTACTACAATCTATTTCAAAACTACGTATTGCATCCACTAATGATATAGCATCAAA
>NW_010380991.1:0-388 GCF_000414095.1 Morus notabilis
AATATATTATAATATTATTAATAAGTACTAAAAAATGAAAACAGAAAAGCGAAAATAACTTTTAACTGTTTTCTAATTCCTTCACAAAAATCATTTTCACTGTTTTCATTTTCAAAATACTTACTAAACAAATGTTGTTGCGTTTTTATTTTTATTTTTTATTTATCAAAATACGTGAAAATCGTTTTAAAAAACAGTTCCAAACATGCACATTATTTTTTTCTTTTTTAAGGATTATCCTTTAAAATTTAAAGTGCATGAATCTGAATTTTTATTTTTTAATTTTTTTAATTAAATAATTATATTAATTAAAAAAATATTAATAAAAATAAGAGGCATAAATCCAGAGCATCAATAATTTTTTCGGGGACCTTATGATATGTGAGCC
>NW_010380992.1:0-388 GCF_000414095.1 Morus notabilis
TAATCATCAAAGCTGGTCAAAATAATGTTAAGGACCACTTACCTTGGTTACAATGGGTGTCCGAGCAAACATGTTTGCATAAAGCTTTGCATCTCTCTTATTGCTCTCGACTTGAAGCTGTTTCAAGTTTCTCTGAATCAGCTTCACCTCCCTTGAGAGTTGATATGGAAAAAAGCACTCCTTTAGAATGCAAAAATATTTCAAAACGCTAGTGCATAGAGACAATTCAACTTTTTCAAATACCTATTCTCAGGATCCGCCTCAAGAGCTTTCTTGATGTCTAATTCAGCCAAGATCAGATCTGCATTTCCCATGTAGGCTTGTGCCCGCCTATACAAGGCTTTAACATTGTGGAACTCAACATCCAGAACCTGCCACCGCAAAAAAA
>NW_010380993.1:0-388 GCF_000414095.1 Morus notabilis
TACGCAATGTAATGATTAGAAAATTCTAACCTATTGGTACGTCATGCGTATCAGAGAATCTCCATATTACTTTTAACATGAACACTTATTGGTTAGGCTGCTAAATTTTAACCAAACAGCTAATAAAACTTGTTCTTCGAATGTATAAGACAAAATAACGTTGTCGCTTTTCTTGCTAAAGTTTTTTTTTAGCTAAAAAAAAGAGGATCATTGATGTCATAATGCGTCCAACCCTTTCATCACATTTGGAAATTTTGAGCCCACTAATGAGATAAAAATGACACGATTCAATTCTACTAAAAAAAAAGAATCAAATTTCACTCATATCACTGCAACCAACACCACACAATATATTGATCAGACGGAGTCCTAAAGTGGGATGTGGAGT
>NW_010380994.1:0-388 GCF_000414095.1 Morus notabilis
GCAGATATTTATAGGTCGAGCTTAGAAACCCTAATGTGCCTTTGAAACCGACTTGGTCTTATCCCATTTTAGGCCACGTTCGGCCCTCAGCTGGCCCAGTTTGTGATATCCAAACCTTAGCCCACTAAATTGGATCATGGCCGGTTAGAGATTTCCCCCGCCTATAGTGTACTTAGGATGCTGCATATGAGAAAAGATTGAACTTATTTCGTGAGTCTAGATTTTTAACTTTATTTTTAATTAATATCCTTTAGAATAATATAATTATTAGAGATTGATACACTCTAAAAAGTAGAGATCTACAGAGACGGAAATCTGCCCCTAATGGGGGAGGAGATGGGGGATAATAATTAAAAATGGGGACAAGGTGAGGGCAAAATCTTATCCC
>NW_010380995.1:0-388 GCF_000414095.1 Morus notabilis
GAATACTGTCATATCTAGATAGGACACAGTTAATCATATTTTATGATTTTGATATTGATCATGAAATAGTCATATTTTATGATTATAATATGATCTGATGGATTAGAATTATGTCTCCTACCTTATGTTTATATTTCAATTTTCAACTATATTATCTATTGGCAAAGGCCCACCTTCACCAGCTCATACTGACTGCTACAGGTTCATTATTGAGACATATAATTCAGATCTCAAGGCCGAAGGTTTGGCCTTTTCTAAGTCTGAAAGTTGTAAGACCTTTGCTTTATGTCCTGCACATTTAGATTTAAAAGACTCCTACATCACATCCAAGGTTGTTTTGTCCACTACGATCATACTTTTAATTTAAATAATAAAGTGAGTTAAGAAC
>NW_010380996.1:0-388 GCF_000414095.1 Morus notabilis
AAAAAAAAAAACTCTATCAATAATACGCATCTGTATGCTATTACATTTTCATCAGATTTAAAAAGGTTTCTATTATTTGATTTAGGGACTATCACAATTAGAAGTCCATAACTGTACCTTGTATAGATATAAAAAAGAATATCAAATTTTTAATTTTTCTTACTTAATTTGAAAGTTGATTTAGTTATTTATTTTTTTGAGTGCAAAACATCTGAAGTTATAAAGACCATATAGCAAAATATATTTTATCTTAGAAAACTAGAGTAACTTTCAAAGTATCTCAAACACAAACTTTAATGATATGTTAGTTTTACTATTATATCCTCAAACACTTAGCGGGCAAAGGAGATATTTATGTAAAATCTCTCTTTATTTTCACTATTTATAA
>NW_010380997.1:0-388 GCF_000414095.1 Morus notabilis
TATTTAAAGAATAGATTCAAACCACTTTAATTAGATTCAAATAATGTTTTCTTTATTAAAAATTTTAAATTTAGAAAGTTTTATTACTATTTATTCTTATAAAATTTAAATTCGGTTTCAAACCACATAGTTACAACTCACTTTCTAAACGGACATTTGGTCTTTAGGAGGTTATTTTACAATTGAAAAATGATAAATTCTTATAATCACTAATTCTTTCTAAATCACACTAGTCTAAAAATTAACACATGAATATGTGATTAGTTAAACCTTTGATAGTTAATAAAATAACATTTCAACAGTGATAATAGTCTACCACTACCGGACTTTATAATAAGGTGTAGAGTTAAAATACTCTATTTCAAGTTCAACACAAAAAAAAAAAAAA
>NW_010380998.1:0-386 GCF_000414095.1 Morus notabilis
CACATCTCAACTCGAATTACAAACTCAAATCAGCGAAGTGAACGGGCCCAGAATGGTCACATAGATTCACGATCCACGATGCACATAAAAAGAATCTTTTTCTTTTTCCGCTTTTAACTTACACAAGTATTTTCCTAGTACAGGGGTTGTTGATTTACAAAATTTTTGAGTTAATGGCACAAATACAGTGGCGAAGTAGGATTTCGATTCAGGAAGGCGTAAGTAAAAAACGTGAAAAGCCATATCAATTCTTAATAATATTACATAGTTAGAAGGGTATAAATATTCTTGATTTTTTTTTCTACGTAATATTAGAATTTGCATAAAAGTTCAATTTTAATCTGATTTATTATTCTCTTATGCATATAGTTTAGTGAAAAAAAAAA
>NW_010380999.1:0-388 GCF_000414095.1 Morus notabilis
GAATAAGGCCTTGTTTGTTTAATCAGGCCAAAAAAGTTGATCACCTTAGTTAGTGTGAACATAAGAATATGTTTGGTTGGGATGCGAGATGGAGAAAGGAAAATGAGTGGAGGGAGAAGTGAAAAAAGGGAACAAGTTCATTATTTAATTGGAGAGATAAGAAGAAGAGGATGAGAGATAGAGAGAGACTCACACTTTGAACTTACCAACTTTGATCCTTTCACTAACGAAAGGATCCAAATAATCCATTAAAATCAAGATAAAACAACTATTTTAATAAAACAAATAATATAGTAATAATTATCGTACACTTTTTCAGCTTTCCATCACAATTAGATTAAAATAATACTCTCCATTCTTCACATTTCCTCTCTTCTAACCAAATGGA
>NW_010381000.1:0-388 GCF_000414095.1 Morus notabilis
GGGGTGTGTAGAGACTACTAGTGGGAGCAACGCGATATCTCCCTTTTGGGCTCCATTATTGCATTCTTTCAAGGTACTAGTACTTGTCGACAGGGCTAAAATGAGCATTAATCCATACATGTGAGCCATAAAAAAAAAAGGGTAGATTGTTGCAGTACAAGTTTTAGGCCTAGTAATTAACCTATATGTAAAAAAACAAAAATAAAAATAAATAAAAATAAATCCTCTTTTTTTAATCAAATTTCTTACTATATTATTATAGATTTGTCTATGATCCCACCGATGAAACGGTCCCACCATTGTAATATGTAAAAATAAAAACATAATATAACATTTATTTAACGTAACACCGATGATGAAAATGTAAGACACTAAAATAATTTATTAT
>NW_010381001.1:0-388 GCF_000414095.1 Morus notabilis
AGGAATTTCTAATTCATTCACTACAGCAGAAGTATGTTTACCAAACTATATATGGGTGTTTAAAAAACTCCGCTAAATTGCGAAAACCGCTTAATCCAAATCAAATCGAACCAAATTATTAATTATTTTTAGATTATTTGGCGGTTTAGTCAGTTTTTTAATTAATTTTTTTTGGGCAGTTTGGTTTGTGGTTTGGATTCTCAAACCTCTCAATAATCTGCCCAAAAATATACATATATGATTTTTTTAATTTTTAAAATGGTTTAATATGTTTTTAAATTTTATTAGTCATAATAAAGGTTCTATACTTATAAAATATATCTTATCAAATTTTTGTTGGTTTGTATTAAAACTTTAAATAGTAAACATTAGACATTTGCTATTTTTT
>NW_010381002.1:0-388 GCF_000414095.1 Morus notabilis
ACTCTGTTGACAGAGTAGGATAACTCAGGCCGAGTTATAGTGACATATTAAAGTGCTCCAACAATACTCCTATATAACTGAGGGCTCTCCACTTCATCACTTCCAAAAGCTGAAAGTTTGAACCCAGTAGTCATAGGAGCTCCAATTGGCTTTGCATGCTGCATTTTGGCTTTACACTATAAATCAGGGACATACTTTTTCTAAGACAGATGCACACCATCTGCAATATGAGTTACATGAATTCCTAAGAAAAAGTTCACTTCTCCCATATCCTTTAACATAAAGCAATCATTTAGCTATGTGATTAGCTGTTGAACCTCCTTCTCATCACTCCCAGTTAGCAAAATATCATCAACACACACAAGTATAAAAGTGACATGTTGAGAAC
>NW_010381003.1:0-388 GCF_000414095.1 Morus notabilis
GGTTGGTGTGTGTGAGTCAGTTATAGAGAGAGTGGTAATTATATTTGTAAAGATGACTTATTATTAAATGTGAAATTAAAGTGATGTCAAACATAAAAGGTAATATCTGTAAAAAAGTCTGAAGGTTGTATTTAGTACTTCTGTATTTTATATTAATTTTAAGAGACGTAGAGAAAATAAATATGCCCTTTTAATAAGGATTAATTTCAAAAGTATTATGACCCACGTAACACTTTGTCTTTCGAATTTTAAAACGTAACATCTGATCCCTTTAAACTTTATTCCGTTAATAATTTTGCCCATTCCGTTACACTGAGTGACGGAATTCGTCACGTGTCCATTATTTAGTGAGATTTGAAAGTAGAATTACGTTTATACCTATCTTCGT
>NW_010381004.1:0-388 GCF_000414095.1 Morus notabilis
GATATTTCTATTTGCACCCTTAATATTCATAAATACCCCCACCAAATCATAATGTATTTTTATTATAGTTTCCTTACAATAACATTACGTTAAAAACCAATTAAAATTACTTTAAAACCCGTTAAGACTTATACACCTTCATATTTTTCCCCATATCAGTTATAAATAGAAATATTGGTTGATTCTTATATCCGACACATGGCTTACAAAATAATTTTTTTCAGTGTTGTTATAACTTTTGGGTTTTTCAGTTATTCCATTTTCGATAAAGTTCGATTGCTATTTTTTTCTCTCTTTGTTTGTTTTTGTTTTTTAGGAGAGCTTCTTTCTTGCTTTATGCTTGTGTATCATGACAGTTTTTCTTCTCAGTGTACAAGTTTTTTTTTTT
>NW_010381005.1:0-388 GCF_000414095.1 Morus notabilis
CAGCTGTCTTGTGAGGTAAGGATTGTGTGAACCAAATCCAAGGCCTCTCGATATATGTTTTCTCGGTTGTACCTCTTCTTGAGTAATGAAAGATAGTTTCTTATTCTTCTTCATTTCTCTTTCATTCTTCTAATAGGAGGATCTATTAGAACAACTTTGGCTCTCTAGAAAAACTTACAATTAAAGCCAAAAAGATATGACTTCTAAAAAAGTACTAGCACAATAATGGCTTGTCAAGTGCAAAATATGGTGCGTTTAGAATTGGTTTCAGATTGTTTTTGAAAACGTTTCTGCACGTCTTTTGAGACACGAAAATGAAAACGGTTTGCAAACCGTGTTTGTTAGCAAATGTTTTAAAAACGAAAACGAAAACAAAAAACAGTGGGTG
>NW_010381006.1:0-388 GCF_000414095.1 Morus notabilis
TTGGCAACGCCTCAATGCTCCAAGTACTGTTCTTCTCAAGAGCTCTCATCTCTTCAAACACTGCTTCCTTCCACTTTGGAACTTTTAGAGCCTCATATACATTGTTAGGGATTTCTACACTGGATATTGAGTGGTAAACGCAACCAGAGATGGAGACAGTTTTGAGTATGACACAAATTTAGACAGTGGATGACTAGTACAAGATCTAATCCCTTTACGTAGAGCTATAGGAATTTCATAATCAGAAGACTCAGACTGACTGTTAGGAAGAGAAGGAGAATTACCTGGAATTGAATCATATTTTTTATTTGCCTCAGGTTCGGAATCATGGCTGTACTATTGAGTCAATTCGTCTTTCCCTTTTTTATGATTCTTCTTCGAGTAAACA
>NW_010381007.1:0-388 GCF_000414095.1 Morus notabilis
GTTGTTGGTTGTTGGTTGTTGGGGGGGTTGCATATATGAAAAGGATTTTAAATCCTCTGACCCCTCCTCCCTCCGCCACTGAATACAAGCTTCTGTTTGCAATGACAAGAACTTGCTTCAATTCATATATGTGCCCCGTTTCCTCTTCTTCCCTTTTGATAATTACTTCCCCTCCTATGCGTATGTAGATGCCTAGGAGAAACCCAGAGGAGAGGCCGTTGTATTGGAATCATGCAGCAGAGGAGTTTCTACTTGAGCGTCTATACGAATACAATGACATATACCACGGGAAGCTACCCGATTCTCGTGACTACAACCAATAGGCTGGTCATATGGCTTCTTTTTTCGATGGATATGTACCCGACGGTGAGCGGCTGAGGGAGAAACG
>NW_010381008.1:0-389 GCF_000414095.1 Morus notabilis
TTTTTTTTTTTTAATTCCTCATTTTATCACGTAATCTAATTCTCTGAAAAAACACAAAGATGACTAAGGGGAAAAAAAATTTGTTTCAAAAGTTGGTCACAACAACAATCCACGTGAAGAACATGTCACGAGATGCCAAAAAATTATTTCTTGGGCAACATCCCATGCCTTGCTGCTTCACACATATCAAGAAAGAAAAACTCCATATTTGTCTCATGGGCGTTGTCAATGGTGTAACTTTCACTTTCACTTTCAGTAGTGTAATACAACTTTGTGGGTATATGGCATCTATCGCAGTCAATACCAGATGGCATAAGAACTCTGAAATATCTCGAGTATCCTTTGTCTTACCTCAAATATCTGGCATGCAATGTATTATAGTATAAGCT
>NW_010381009.1:0-389 GCF_000414095.1 Morus notabilis
TTTCCCTCTCTGCTCTTTTTCTTTTTCTCACTTTTTTGGGCGTCACTCACACACTACCCCCACACTCCTCTCCTTCTTCTTCTTTTTTTATTTTATTTTAAATTTTTTAAAAAAAGTGGTGGGTCTCACCACCTCCACGTAGGAAGGGACCCAACCAACAATTAAGAATGAGTTGAATTTCATATTGACTTCTACTTTTCAGTTTTTACCAACATCAACTTCCAAATAAATGTTTAACGTTTTTCATCGATAATCAATAAGCCCAAAACCTTGGTAAATCCTTTTGACGCTGATATTTATCGTCCTTGCAAATAAAATAAGTTAGAGTCAACCGTAAGAAACAATACGCAAAGAGCATCTAAATCATTAGAGCAATGGAAGCTGCGAGT
>NW_010381010.1:0-389 GCF_000414095.1 Morus notabilis
TTTTTTTTACTATATAAATTTTTAATTTACTACTATATACTTTAAATAGTTTTAAACTCTTCGATTCACTTCATTCCTCCTAAATTTAATGGGCCATGAAATTGAATGTTGCACTCGTCGTGGGTCTAGCAAGCGCATTAAAGATTTATTTGATATGAGGGTTTAAACCTGGGTGGTTTGAATCATATAAGTTTTGATTATGTAGTTTAAACTTTGAGTTCAAATCATGAATCTTTGTGTTTGAATCATATATGGTTTTATCAATTGTTAAAATAATTTTCTTTCATCTTTGTTTTGATTCGTTGATGGTACTAATTTAATTGTTTTATATGTAATACCTATCATATCAAATGTTATCTTCACACACACTCTTTTCTAAAATAAATTCA
>NW_010381011.1:0-389 GCF_000414095.1 Morus notabilis
AGTTTTGTTATAGTAAAAAGCTCTCAGAAACAGTCACATTTAACATTTTTACTATAATAAAAAGTTATAACATAATGTTACATCTCAATTCGAATTAAAAACTCGAATCAGAGAATTAAATGACTATAGCCTGAAAAATACACTACTATATTCATTGTTTAATATTTCTTAAAGCAAATAAAAACTTTCTACATTCGAAATTGAACTCATACGCAACCAGAAAAATAATTGTTCTGAGTAATCTGAATGCTGCATATCTAGACGAGTGTGTCACTATATTCATCGTTTACCATTTCTTAAAGGCAAACAGAAACTTTCTAGAACCGTTTCTCTGGATTGTTATCATGAAGACATCAGCAAAAAAAAAAAAAAAAAAAAAAAAAAAAAGG
>NW_010381012.1:0-389 GCF_000414095.1 Morus notabilis
AGGCACACTAATATACACAATTAGCATAATTAAACATGTTTAATTCTAGGGGGCGTTACAGCTCTACCCTCCTTAAAGAATTTCGTCCTCGAAATTTGAGCTTACCATTGGATATGAATAGGTATGGATATCATTCTTGCATCATTGCTTTCAGTTCTCACGTCACTTCCTCAACGCCATGGTGTTGCCATAACACCTTCACTAGTGGAATCTCGCGACGGCATAAACTCTTCATCTTCTGATCGAGAATCTGATCTAGTAATTCCTCGTAAGTCGTGTCATACTGGATCGGCACGTCGTACTATTGTACAATAGCTTCCGGATCGAGTTTACACTCACAAAGCATAGAAACATGGAACACATTGTGCACGTGAGATAACTCAGGAGGT
>NW_010381013.1:0-389 GCF_000414095.1 Morus notabilis
CAACGCTCGTCTCGCATCAAGTCGGATGACGAATTCGTCAACACCTGGTCAGTGGACGGGTTCGTTAGTGAAGCTGGGCAGCCCGCCGAGCTGGGCTGGGGCTCCCACGAGAAAACCTGGCCGCCTTTTGCTCGTCATCATCAGTTCGGATCAAATAACGCGATCTACCTTGAGCGCCCTGGCGTCTCGGTGCCGGTGAAAACCTGGACTCCCAATGGCGGCCCCTGCACTGGCCTGCTGATAACTCACAACAAAGCTATTTCCCTGCCTGACTTTTTGACGGTCAAGCACGGCAGCGTGCTGCTGTACCGGCCAACGGTGCACTATGCTTACCACCCTTGTGATGACGCGTTGTTGTCGGTGCATGAATATGTCGGCCGCGGCTGGGA
>NW_010381014.1:0-389 GCF_000414095.1 Morus notabilis
AAAAAAAAAAAAAAAGAGAAGATTTTTAAAATTTGTATAAGAGCTTCAATAAGATTTTATAAATTTCTGTAATATTTTTATTGTTAATTAGATAATTCAAATATCAGTTTTGACTCATTAAGCTCTATAACAAGTTTACCTCTACTTTTAAAAGCTGCAAAAAAATCCTCTAATTTCGTTCGTCCTTATTCTTTTTTTAAAATGAAAAGACAAAATACTATTATTCATAATTCAAAATAGTCATAAATAAAATTTTTAAAATAATGGCAGCACAAGCTCATCATCCGATTACTTGCTCAGCTATAACTAGAAGCAAAGAGCCTACTGAGTCGATACCGGTGATGTTGATCAGCCATTTGTTTTATATACTAAAACTTAAATACTTAATT
>NW_010381015.1:0-389 GCF_000414095.1 Morus notabilis
ACCCCACAAGTCCTTGGCCAGGCTTTCCCAGACTTATGGTCCGATTATGAGTCTTAAACTCGGCCAACTAACGTCAATTGTCGTTTCCTCACCAACCATGGCTAAGGAAGTCTTACAAACACACAGCCAGTTCTTCTCCAACCGAACAATCTCAGACGCAGCCCGCGCCTCCAAACACTGCGAGTTCAGCATGATTTTTTTACCCGTCTCAACTTCATGGAGAGACCTACGGAAAATACTCAACGTCCACTTGCTTGCCAGCAAGGTTCTTGATGCCAACATGAATCTGAGGCACAACAAGGTACAAGAGCTCCTATGTGATCTCAGAAATAGTGCTGAGGCCGGTGAGGCGGTGGAAATTGGAAACGCTGCTTTCAAAGCTTCTTTAA
>NW_010381016.1:0-389 GCF_000414095.1 Morus notabilis
GACACCCTAGTTTTCCTTATCTTAAGAAATTATTTCCTATGTTATTTAAAGGTTTGGATTGTTCTCAATTATATTGTGAAAACTACATTCTATCAAAAAGTCATAAAACTTTTTATCCTTCAAGGTTTTATCAATCTTCAAGACCATTTTACTTAATTCATAGTGATGTTTGGGGTCCTTCAAGGATCAAAACGATTTTTGGCAAAAGATGGTTTGTTACCTTCATTGATGACCATACTCGTTTATGTTGGGTTTACCTAATGAGTGAAAAATCTGAAGTTGAATCTTTGTTCAAAAATTTCTATGCAATGATTGAAACCTAGTTTCAAACTAAAATTGGAATTGTTCGTAGTGATAATGGTACCGAATATTATTCAGAAATACTTGGG
>NW_010381017.1:0-389 GCF_000414095.1 Morus notabilis
CTGTTCTTCCAGGGAATCCGTCTTTGATAAAGCACTTGCCCGAGTTTGCAACCTATGAAACTCTCTTTGTAAGAAGATGAAAAAAGGCTCTAATTCAATTTCCCAATAAAAATTCTATTTCATTTTCATGCATGGGCCAGTTTTATCCACCCAAATAAAGTCATTTAAAAAAAAAAAGAAAAAAAAAACTCTAGTGCCAAGTCTATCCACTAATAAAGTTTCATAATGAAGAGTTGCATTGTAGTTTTCTCCTCTCGAATCAGCATTATTGTGCTTTTGCTTCGGGAATGCCACAAGATGTCTTGTTAATGATAGCCTCCATAATTTTCTCATTTACCACTTTCTTTTACATGTGCTTTTAACGGCAAGTATTTTGAATGGTAGTGCAT
>NW_010381018.1:0-389 GCF_000414095.1 Morus notabilis
AATATAGATCATAAACTCAGTTAAGAGAATTTGTGAAAAGGCAATGCCAAAACATATCTACTTTAACTTTTTTGCAGCAAGTTATTGTTTTGGCAAATTAGTGTCTGATTTTAACAAAATGCACACGAATCAATAATCAATAATGACTACTAATTACTGTTGCATTTTCAGCTTTGGTTAATGAAACATCATTTGTTCGTGTGCGCAGGGAGCTAGTGTGCCGGGTAGAGTCTTGATTCTTGAGAGGGAGAGCTAGGAAAGATGAAGCGCCTGAAATGCGTTTTAATTTGATGGAACTTTCTCTTAAGCCGAGCTAATATATATACATAAATATATAATAATTGTTAGATCTGATGTTACGTCCGATGTTCCAGATGATGTTGGAACAT
>NW_010381019.1:0-390 GCF_000414095.1 Morus notabilis
ACACACACACACACAAAAATGAAAAATGAAAAAAACAAAATGAAACAAAACAAAACAAAACATCAAGTATATTTACCATGAAAGGAAATATGAAGGGAAGTAAGGAAAAAAAATAAATCCCAAAAAGAAAAAGATACCTAGCAACTGGCTCATGATAATGGGGGCCAAAGTTCATGCCATTAAACGTGTTATTGCACCTAGATAAAATTTAAGAGTACCCATCAGGCTTAAAACTTCCCAGAAGCAAGCCAAACGTCATCGCCAAATCAATGCCGCAAGTACTTTGGACCACAAAGTTAAAACCAAAACTAAGAATTGCTTTTAAATGAATACAACATTTAGCATTAGGGGCATTTTGCTGTCAACTAAAATCGCTAAGTTAAATGAAGA
>NW_010381020.1:0-390 GCF_000414095.1 Morus notabilis
TCAAAACACCTCTGACTAATGAGAGTTATGACCAAGTATCTCCAATCAACTTTGTTCAAAGATGCCGGTGAAATGTTTTTCTTAAATTTGTTGCCCCCAAAATTATGTTTGTTCTATAAAAGGAAAAAATTACATAAATTATCAACTTCAACCTTTTTTGTTTTCTCTCTATGTAAACTTATCTTTCTTTCGTTATGTAAAATTAAATGATCAGATACTTAAAAAAACAAAGTAAGCATTGGCTCTAAAGATTATCTATCTCCTCGGTATGAGAGAATACGTGGACACACATTATCCATTAGGGCCGAGTTCAAGCGAATCACTTCCTTCAAATATTAAAGAAGATACATTTATTTACACTTTTCGTACGGATGTGGTAATTTTCCTCTC
>NW_010381021.1:0-390 GCF_000414095.1 Morus notabilis
CCGGAGTTAAATCCTTAAAACAAAAAATGGAAAAAAGAAACCAATTTTTAAGTACAGGAGACAAGATATTTCAAGAAAAGAGCCAGTGGGGAAAGTTGTATCTGAAACAATCATGGTGCTTCTTGAGTTTGATAAAACACCGCCGATGAAGGAAAAGTAGAAAAGGAACTAGGTGTAGAATCAATCAAAATATAGGTCTCTGTTTTTTTTCCTTTTGCTGGGAATATTGATTGTTTGTTCAGGAACATGAAAAATCCATTTCCTAAAACCAGGGAGGACGACGGATTAAGGAAATAACTCTCTTTTTCTCTGTTTTTTGTTGACAAGACTCTAGGCAAAAAAAAAAAAAAAAATACACATCCATAGATTTTTCATGAAAAGACCTCCATT
>NW_010381022.1:0-390 GCF_000414095.1 Morus notabilis
CACAGCATGAGATTCATAAATAAAATTTTATTTTTTATTAGTGATAGTGTTTTATATTAGCGGTGTTCTAAGCATTTTTTAACGGTGACTTAAAAATGTTTTGAAGGACGGAGGCAAATACCTGAACTGATGTGTACGAGCCAAAGTCCTAAGTTTGTTAGGTTGCCCTTCGAATTGGGCATTCCCGTAGTAAAGACCCCAATTATTACCATCTCGGGCTTCGTTCAATTTCCACTTACGAGCCGCAGCCACAAACACCTGCGCCACCGCAGTGAACGGGCTGCCGAGGGGGAATTGCGTCCGATACCTTCTGATTCCCAACACAAACACCCCAAGCGCCACCGCCATCGCCCCTGCCAACATCCCAAACCCTGTCCCCCACCCAACATT
>NW_010381023.1:0-390 GCF_000414095.1 Morus notabilis
AAAAAAAAAAAATCGTATGACTTCCCTTAATCTATTTTTCTGAGTATTTTTAATGGAATTTCTAATAAAGAGGATTAAGCGGGACTAATTTAAATTTAGAGAGTAAAGTGATAATTTCTAATAAAAGCCATAAAGTTAGAATGATTTTAAAATTAACGAGCACCAGGTGATAATAATCTTAACAAAAAATTTGATGCTTACAACTCGATATGAATCTCATGTCAGCTTTGGAAATGATATATTATTGACTCATCTCTTATGTTTGCTTTAAGATCTTCCATTTCCGTTTGTTTGCTTAGTTCTAACTACTAAGAAAATGATTCTTAATGACATTATCAAATCACATGTCAAGTGTCGACTCTGACATCAATATATTGTTACATAAAAAAA
>NW_010381024.1:0-390 GCF_000414095.1 Morus notabilis
CAAGTTAAAAAGTAAGCTACGGTGGCGGCCTCATAGGAGGGTTGTCACAGTACCGTGGACCAAGCTGGGCGGTATCGTGGATCAAGATGAGCCGTGCCATGAGCCTTGAATGAGCTAGCCCATTCAAGGTCCATCTTGGCCCATCATGGGTTTAGATGGGCTAGCCCATCTAAACATGCAATTTTCAATTTTTTATTTTTATTTTTAAATTTTGAATTTTTAAACAAGTTAACAAATATAAAAGTTTTAATATTCAATGAAAACATGAAAAGAGATATTATTTTTACGATTGCCTCATTAAATATAAACCTCTCTAAGGAAAATCCTGTGGGACAAAACTTTGGTAAGGAAAAAAGAGAACAGTCAGAATAATTATACATAAGATGTTTA
>NW_010381025.1:0-390 GCF_000414095.1 Morus notabilis
ATAAAAAGAATGAGAAAGGTTGTGATATGTGTTTGAAAGGTTAAAACAATTGATAAAATGAGCTATGGATAGCTCGGGAAATACGAAAAATCAGGCGAAACTCCGCCGAAATTTAGTTTAGGTATATGAACTAATTTCGGTTGGACTGAAGAACAGGAGGAATAAGGTGTGAAAAACAAGTTGATTAGGTGGCTAAAGATGTGTGGAAATCTAAAATGATGAAAATTCTCAGTTTCGAACCAAAACTGAAAGCTAGGTTAATGACTGAAAATATGTACCCAAGTATGCTTAGGCCAAAAGACCAGGATAGAAGCTTAATTTTAAAAAGTAATCAACATCAAGTTGTAGGAAATTTTGTTCCGAACAACTTTTGTGAAATAGCATTTTTCT
>NW_010381026.1:0-390 GCF_000414095.1 Morus notabilis
TTACTTTTTCAATCATATATCATATATCCTTCCTTTCAAAATGCAAAAGTCTTTTGCTAATTTGTCTCATTAGTCAAATTAGATGCCAATGAAACGCATTCAAACTTAATCATAAAAGAAAACTTATTATAATAAAAAACTAAGGTAAAACTTTGAAAAAGATATCTCCGACTTATCACTTCCCACTTCATGATCAGGATTAAGTATATATAGCTAGCTAATTGACTCTTCAAAAATAATTTCATATAGCTTCTACATATAGCTTTATAATATGCGTCAATGAATTAACGACTTCAATGCTGTGGCCACCACTTAAATATGTAGCAAGAAAATGTAGCTAGGTAGATAGACATGGGTCCAATTAAACAATGAAACTGTCTACCAAAAAAA
>NW_010381027.1:0-390 GCF_000414095.1 Morus notabilis
CAAACATAGGTGAAAGAGACATAGTTTAAAAGACTGAGCAGTAAGTGGACGAAGATGGAACCAGGGAACCAAAAAGGCAAAAATGTTAGAGCAAGTAAAAAAAAAGGGAAAAAAAGATATTCAAATACTTGTAAAACAAAAAACTACAAACAAAATCAGAGTCTGAAATCAGAATCTACATAAGTAGAAATACATTTAGAGCAATTTTTGAATAAATTACATGGCAACAAATTGACAAAAATGGACTACAACAATCATTAGCATAGATTGAAACCAAGGATGAACTATGTTAAGTAAAAAGAGAGATATATATGCTACTATAAAATAGATAAACAACATGAAGAAAGACAATTATACATGACTAAAATTCGTTGACAATGAAAAGAAATG
>NW_010381028.1:0-390 GCF_000414095.1 Morus notabilis
TTCCAAGACCTCTAAAAAGACAAGACAAAGGAGTATGGGCTCTAGAGGCATACGTGGTATGTCTAATCATACTCTAATATTATTTTATTTTATTTTTAAAACACACAAACCATACAGACAGATTGATCATAAGGATCTTTCGACAGAAGTAATACTATGACTTATAAGTGGATTCCATTAATTGATATATTTTATTTGATTTGTTTATAGAGTCATATGATCGATGAAAGTATATATAAGATAATGAGGCTGAAAAAAATGTATATTAATTAATAAAGTTGATTGAATAATTAGTCGACGGGATTAGTAAATTGCGGGAAATGTTTCATGTATTCATATTCTATTATTAACGATCCCAAGTCATGAAACCGAAATAAACTCTTTTTTGAC
>NW_010381029.1:0-390 GCF_000414095.1 Morus notabilis
CCTTCTTCTATTTCATCTTTTGTTTCGTTTTTTGTTCTTATTTTACCACAGTATGTTTTTATCGCTGTATCTTGCATCAATAATATACTTGGTTAGTCTATATATGGCATTTGGAGGAGTATTTGCAGTGTCTGAGGTATTATTAAGAACTTTCTTCCGTGCATTTATAATAACTGTTGCTGATACATAAATTTGTTATAATAGTGTTCGTATTTCTTGTTTATGGTCTTTTATTTATGTTGACATAAAATTTTGTTACATTATTGATGCACATTGCTAATTTAAAAACTTCAGAAACATTCCTTCCTATTCTTAACAAATAATAGCGACCTATATCTATCTTTCCCTTTGCTTCATAAATAAATGGCCATGATCTATCAATGTTTTTTT
>NW_010381030.1:0-390 GCF_000414095.1 Morus notabilis
TACATATATGTATATCATTTATATATACCATTTATATATATATATATATATATGTATGTATCACTTATATGTTGCCGTGCAAAGTTTGATAGTTTATTGACAATAGTTTTATATTTTAACACTTCTCTTTACGTATGAGTTGGATAATGAGTAATCGTGTGAGTAAATTAATTATAAAACTCAATAAATGAATATTTAAATCCGAAATATATTAAAAACTTAACACATGATGGTAATTTTAAATAGAGATAAAAAATATAATTATAATAATTTAAACTCAAAACCTTTCTTTCTTTTACTATATTAATTTATCAATTCATCTAAAAAATTTAAACCGAGATGGTCAGTTGCCGTGACTTTTGCAGTGTAATGGTTTATATATATAAATGG
>NW_010381031.1:0-390 GCF_000414095.1 Morus notabilis
AAAAAAAAAAAAAATTGCTGATATTTTCCCAATATACATTCACAAACTATCATAAGAGTTCACACAATTATTTATTTATTCACCTGAAATAAGAATGTAATATATAGTTAAGGGCTTCATGGAGGAGAATAAGGAAGAGATGAAGGGACAAGGGACAAATGTGAAAGGAGTTTTGAAGGCCATAGAGGAATGCATAGAAGCCTTTTGGTTGTTTGTGAAAACAGACAACAAAAAGTGTTGGTGGAAAATTAAAAGTTCTTCATGGGCTTATCCACCTGTGGAAGACCCAAGAGATCTTGAGCTACTAGCTGAGCTCACCAAAAGACTCCAAAAGGTAAACCCAAATAACAATAATCTTCCTAATATGAAATGAAACTCAAAAAAAAAAAA
>NW_010381032.1:0-391 GCF_000414095.1 Morus notabilis
AGTGGGACTTGAGCTTCCTTTATAACTCTCTTCCTCCTGTTGGCGACGACAACGTTTCCCTGCCTAGTGACGGTGAAGAATCGGCGGCTGGCGGCGAGGCCTAAACTGATTTTTACCTGTCTCTCTTTTGTTTGTAACTTATTGTTGATTCGGACATCTTTTATTTTATATGCACTTTATATATAAAAGATAACAGATTTAATTTATACCTTGATTTGCACTTGCTGCTTTCATAGAAAATTCCTTAGAATTTTACTAAGTCTTTGCCTTTCGTCCTTGGAAGATTTGACGCTGATTTCACCCCTTGGGGTTGTCGTTTTAGAAAATCCCTTAGGATTTTGCTAAGTGTCTGTCTTTTCTCCTTGGAGAATTTGACGTTGATTTCACCCCT
>NW_010381033.1:0-391 GCF_000414095.1 Morus notabilis
TAGTTTTATTTACCAAACTCGTCACACACTGACGGTACAGAGAAAATGAAGGGGCAGCCACCAGCAAAGATGTTATTCTTTCATAATAAAAGAAAAAAGAAAAATTGAAAGCAAAAGGCCTAAATAGTTGAAATTTGATCGGTTTATAAGGAGAACCAGAGGCAAAATAAATAGATTAAATTGGTTCCATCTTGTGAATTTAAATGGACCATCTTGCTTCTTGAGACTTATTCATTTAGTTCAAGAACTTACTTTCTCTGTAACTAACAAGCATGTAGTGATAGAAACAACAAGACATAACATGGTATCTTGCAGCCATAGATTAGTAAAAGGGATAAACTCTGACCATGAAATTGCTAATTTGCATTTACAACAAAAAGAAAGCTCCCGA
>NW_010381034.1:0-391 GCF_000414095.1 Morus notabilis
AAACTCTTAACCTTACAACATTAGAGGGGTTATGAATTTACCACTTAACGACACCAAAAACTATATTTTCATTTCTTTTTTTTTTAACAGAATTTTCATTCCTTGTTTTACTTCTCTCTCTTTTGATTTTTTAGCTTTCCAACTTCTTAAGAAGCAAACTTTAACATGTTTAATGGACAGACCACTTCGGACAACTGATCATTTATCTTCACATGTAGTGTTTAAAATTTTATTTAATAAAGGTTGGGAAGATATTTTAAAAAAAATTAAGATCAGCATGTATTTTGAGTTTGATTCTATAAATATAAGCGCACTTTTAGCATTTGTATAATAAAAGACGCTGAAGTCGTATTTAGCTAAAACTATAGGGGTGTTTTTAGGTATTAATGAC
>NW_010381035.1:0-388 GCF_000414095.1 Morus notabilis
ATGTATGCGTGTAAGATGAGCCCCTAGAGAAAATCGGACGAAAGTTAATCGGCCCCAGAGTAATTAGGTCGCGATGAACGTGAAATTCGTGGTGAAAAATGAACTTTCGAGATGAAAACTCCATGATAATGCATGGGATCAGACACGGTGAAAATCTGGATAGAGTTGTGATCTTCCTAATTCCTAGTTTGAGGAAGATAGATGGATGAGTCCTTATCCGGTACGAGGGGGTGCTGTGGTGACCATGGTTATCATTCAAGGGTGGATTGTTGGCTCTCACGAAGCTAATTAAGGCCCGAACATTGTTATAATGCACCGGTAATGCTAAGCACCGTTCATTAATAAAAAGTGAGTTCCGTAGTGTGAGACCCATATATAGGACCCACTT
>NW_010381036.1:0-391 GCF_000414095.1 Morus notabilis
AGAACAAATTCGGACATTTTCGTTTTCATTAAAGAACAATAAAGAAAAGAATTTCGAACCTCTGATTTTTACTGTCAAAAATCTGCTGATTCTCTTCTTCATCTCTGCGATTTCTTCCTCTCTTTCTGAGCTCAGAATTCGAAAATGGCCAAATCGGAATTCAATTCCCTCCAAAACTCGCTCATGACTCAGTACCAACTCGTCGACGCGCTCACCTCCCACATCTCTCTCTACCATTCTCACTCCCAATCCTCAAACTCAAACCCCAACCCTAATCTGAGGTCTTCCATCCTCAAATGGTTCTCATCTCTCACCGTCCACCAGCGTCAGGCTCACCTCACCGCCGTCGATCCCAAGTTCGTCCAGACTCTCCTCCAGATGCTCCGCACGC
>NW_010381037.1:0-390 GCF_000414095.1 Morus notabilis
GTCACATCTAACTTTTTTGCTACAGTAAAAAGCTCTCACACAAAATCACGTCTCAACTCGAATCAGCGAAGTGAACGGGCCCTTAGATAGTCTCTCGAACACTATCTCATTTAGGGTTTTCCTAATTGTTCTATCAGTACTTATCATCAATAGTGATTCTCTTTTATTCAAACTCCTATTGTTTAGATCATCTTTCTATCAAAACTCAACTCTGAGAGAAATATTAATATCTAGTTTTCTCATTCAAAAAGTAGAGAACTTAGCAATAACTTAGAAGAATTTAGAACGCAATTGACGAGCTAAATATGAAGGACTAACCAGAAGGAAGAGGTCAATACATGAACATTGGGATTTTGTTGGAAAGAGAAAACGGAAAAAAAAAAAAAAAAA
>NW_010381038.1:0-391 GCF_000414095.1 Morus notabilis
AATAACAGATTTATAAAACTAAATTAAGTAAATAACAGACTTTAAAACTATTTTAAGTAAACAACAGTATAACACGTAAATGTTTTATTTACGACTAGTAAAAAGATTGGTAAATTTTTTTTTTACCACTGATAAAATACATTTTTTCATGTTGATTTTTAACCATGTAAATTATTTTTTTTACAAATCATAAATAAAACATTTACATGACAATCTGCTATTTACTTCAAATAGATTTAAAATATGATATTTATTTAATTTAGTTTTAAAAATTTACTATTTACTACAATTTACAAAAAAAAAATTGTTAACCAACATATTTACTTTTCAATAAGTAATTATTAAGATTGATTTTTTCGTTCAAAACTTACAAAATATATGAAAAAAACTA
>NW_010381039.1:0-391 GCF_000414095.1 Morus notabilis
AAAAAAAATTATAATATGAATGAAAAATGAATACTCGTACCAATATATCCCAACATTACTACTAGATAATCACAAACTAGCTGCAAAGGGGAAAAACAAGCCACAATAACTAAAATAAATATTTTCTTGGATTATTTTTCTTCATCATCTGATACAGCGCTGCAATATCCTACAGCAAGTGAGATTTTGTTTTCAAAACTAAATTTCACCTAAATGTTTTCATAATTTCAATCCTATTTGTTATAGACTGACATAGTTATAGGCTAAAATCTCAACTATTAAAAAAATAATGGAAATAATTTTGGAAATTTGCTATGTAAGACTGCACAACTTACTATTTTTTAGCTTTGTGCCTCAAGAAATTGATGGCTGTCAGAGAACTAAATCACCC
>NW_010381040.1:0-391 GCF_000414095.1 Morus notabilis
TGGGAAGAGGACAAACGACGTGGCTGAAAGAGAAAGAGGAAGAGAGATAAGATTAGGATTAGCATTTGGTATTAGATTTGAAAGGGATAAAATTATAAATAAAACTATCTAGTTTAAAAACAATGTGAGAATATGCTATAATTTATTATAATTTTAAAAATATGTTATTCACTTCGAAGATAAGTGTGAAATATGTTCTATTGTGTATTTTCTTGACAATAAACACCCCTCAAAGAAGCTACACCCACTATTCAACAAAAAAAAATTTTAGTTTTCGAATTGAATTCGGATGCGGAAGCGTGGGGATAGCGGATCAAGTATAACAAAATTTTTCATAAAACTTTTGAGGTACTTTATAGATTATATTAATTTATGCACGAATAAATTAATC
>NW_010381041.1:0-391 GCF_000414095.1 Morus notabilis
ATATATATATATATATATATTTAGACTTAAACAATTTCTAACATATCATATTTATCGGAGGATTTTTGGGAGGTGGACAGAGAGGAGATTTGTAGTATATACAGTTGGGTGGCAATAGAAGTGAAATTGTTTTGGTCTGGAATTTCGATAGCTAGCAAGGTGTTGTGCATTTCATGACATGCACTTCCGGCCAAAGTTCACTTCGCACGGAAGAGATAGGGCGGAGATATCGACCGACGAGCTGCCGGCATAGTAGTGATGGCGTGGTAGATACTAGTCATTCCCTTTGGTTATGTGCAACGGCTAGAATTATGTGGGAGCGATGTGCTATTCGGCCATTCCTCAAATCCTTTGCGGTGGTCCGATTTAATGCATTGTGCATCCATTGGTT
>NW_010381042.1:0-391 GCF_000414095.1 Morus notabilis
ACAACAGTGATATCTGCTCAACCAAATTCCACTCCGGTGAAAAGTCAATATGTACGAGCACACGCGATTCGAGGTAAAAATCAAACTAAGTTGTTGAAGTTTAGAAACAAGAAAGAAGACCATATCTTGACTCGTTTTGACATGCTGAATGCAATGGTGACCTCCGTTCAAACTAATTCCATTCCATTTAAAAGTAAGCCAGAATGGGCACACGCAGCTTAAGGCGAATCAAACTACCTCGTTGAAATACAGAATGAGCTATCCAACGCTTCTAGACTCAAAAGGCTATAATTATATGTTAAGCTCAACAAGCATATGAAGGTGAAGATCTATCTTGAGCTTAGTATATGAATATGTGATTTAATTGATTAATGGTGAAGATAATTAATTC
>NW_010381043.1:0-391 GCF_000414095.1 Morus notabilis
AGCGGTTCCAAAGTGGGGTCTGCGTCGCCTTTGCCGGTGAAGTTGTACAAGCGGTTTGTGAAGGAAGAGCAGAGAGCTGTCCCTATGGTGTGTCCTCCTAAAACCACAAAAATGTGTGAAGTTGTAGTAATGTGCTCTAACAAGATCGAGTAAGAGAAGAGTAAATTGTCAATAAAAATTTCTTTGAAGTTGTATTACCTGATAGAACAACTAGGTCCTTAACACTTAAACCCTTTGAAGCAAACCCCAGTTTGAGTCGGGTTATGTTAGCAAAAGGAGGAAGCAAGTTTGCTAAGGCCTCTGAGGCTAATGACACTCTTCCATCTCTTCGACCCGTGGGAACGTCCCAATAAGGTCCATGAATCTGAAATTTAACATTTAAAAAAAAAAA
>NW_010381045.1:0-391 GCF_000414095.1 Morus notabilis
GCTATGTAGATAGATTATTATTATCTTACTAAAATACTTCCAGGTATCGAATACATGAACCTGATTTATGCCATCCAAAATCAAAAAGACGTTTTCAATTTTGGTTCCTTTAAACAATAATTGAAAAATTCAGGGGTATTTTGTCAAAATTAATGGTTTAAGGATGAATTTATCATTCAATAAACAATTCAGAGAACATTTGTGTTAAAAACCGTTTTTAGTTAATAAACCTTCAAGTAGTTACGATCGAGCTATATAAAGTAAGGTGCAAGTAAGGTGAACCCCATACTGAAGTTGTCATGTTTGCCATTTGATTAAAATTAGGACAATGAAAAATCTATTATGGTATGAAAAAAAACCTGCATTTTTTAGGGATAAAAAGGTAAATAGC
>NW_010381046.1:0-391 GCF_000414095.1 Morus notabilis
TTTTTTTTTTTTTTTGCTGGTAAAAACCATGTCAAACTAAGTCTGTTAAATAAGTATGGATGAGAAACAAATATTAGATAATATTGTAATCCCATATTGAGATTATCAAGTAAAAAAGAATTTTGCGCGACTGCGAAGATATGCAAAAATACCGTAGAGCACATTTTCTGAACTATTTGAATGTTTCTTAAATTATTTAATCCTATTTTATTTAAGTTTAATATAATTCAGATCATACTACTGCACTTTCTTAATAAAGTATTTATTCATGTACTCACAGAATTTCATCTCAAACTAAATCCTTTTTTCCTCGCAATAACTATCTCAAATAAAATTTACCATTGAGGGTCATGGTGTATTGATAATGACACATTTGTTAGGTCTCATTTGT
>NW_010381047.1:0-392 GCF_000414095.1 Morus notabilis
AACTGAACTGGTGGACTAATTCACCGTCAATGCGATAACGGACATCAATAACATTACCTTTTGAAGGCTCAAAGTGAATGTCAGATGCATTGTGCAAAGCAGCGGACTTTATTGTTTCAGTCACAGTGTTTGCAGCTTGCTGATCATCCACAGCCGCCAAAGAGTTCGTGATTCCTGTTTTGTTGTTCTTAACCTTGTCTAAGCGCGTAAGAGAAACTACGCCTACAGCTTGGGCATCCTGACCTCGGAACCAATTGATAGCCGCATTCTGGTCAGCTTGATTCAAGGGGTTATCAAGGTACAGGGTACCGTCATAGACAAAGCAAGATTGGCTCTCAGGCCCAAGATGAAGTTTATCCGGTATCACCACTTCTTGGTTGAAAAGCGGATAG
>NW_010381048.1:0-391 GCF_000414095.1 Morus notabilis
TTTTTTTTTTTATATATATAACTCCAAGTTTAGAATAACCACATTGTTATTTAATAAGTCTTTTAGAAGTACTTTCACTGATTTTTGCCTTTTAAAATGGTTTTAATCTGGTAGGCCTCTCTACCAGCTAACACGATTTTTTATAATTAGATTTGTTGAGTCGATTCTCATATAATTAGTTTGGACCAAGTCAAAGTAGAGCTACAAGTTGTTTTGGATTTATTTGAAGAGACTTGTCGTTGGAACTGAAAATGGCAAAATTTCTCGTTCATTTTACTGATTTAAATTTAAAATTTAAGTTTTGTTACAGTAAAAAGGTTTCAGAAACAGTCACATCTAATTTTTTGTTACAGTAAAAAATTCTCACATAAAATCATATCTCAACTCAAAT
>NW_010381049.1:0-392 GCF_000414095.1 Morus notabilis
TTATAATGTAATTATATCTTATAATATAATATATAATAATATTACAATAAAATATAAATTATATAATATAATAATATGATGTAATATAATATAGTTGTAATATTGTAACAAATAATATCATAATTATATCAATAATTCTACTATTATTATTTTATAATATAATATGATATTATTATTATATTATATTATTATATAATAATGGTATATTATATTATTAATAATATAATAATTAATATAATTAAATATTAATATAATTTTATAATCCTAATATTATTATGTATTATACACGTTATGGCTACATAATGTGTTAATTATAATATATTTATTTAATATAATCTAATATTAATTATATATTATATTGTAATTATATATATTATATTATAATATAATAT
>NW_010381050.1:0-392 GCF_000414095.1 Morus notabilis
TTACTTGTATGCGATATTGTGCACTTGCAATTTTCACATCAAGTTTTTGCAGTGGAGTACCCAGGGGCAGAAATTGGTCAAAAATTCACATTTTTGTTTATGTTTTGTATTGTAAAATTAATACATGCTTTTTAGGAATTAATCAACAAGCGACGCCATTTTTCGATGAATATCCTATTTTTTATGATTTTCCCTATTTTTCGTCTTTGAAAAAAAAATAAAAAATATTTTGAAATTTTGCATACACATTACTAAAATTTTTCAGAGCATGTATGCAAAAAATGCCCTAAAAAAAAGAAAAAAGAAAAACGCTATCAAGAAGTCCACGGCCCGCGCAATGGCGCGCCCAGGGGCCGGAATTGGTCAAAATTTCACATCTTTATTTATGTTTT
>NW_010381051.1:0-392 GCF_000414095.1 Morus notabilis
TTTACGATGCGGGCCCCACTTTTGAATCTTATGGTGTTCCTCATGGCTCGGCCGGTGAGTTTTTTTTTTTTTTTTTTTCTTGATTCTTGTCCATGTTTTCCATTTTCAATGAAATTTTGGGTTTAAAGATGTTCATTTCCTGGTTTTCATTTTCATGTTTTTTTTTCCCCCAATTAGTTTGGTGATGTATAGCTAACGTAAATTTGGGTTCTTGGTTTTTAAGTGGATTGCTTTGTGCCTTCTTTTTCATTAATTTGGTTATATAATGCAGTAATATTAGTATTTCTTGTATTAAGTTCCGAATTTTATGGATATAGTAACTTGGGTTCTTGGTTTTAAGTGGATTGGTTTGTGCATTCTTTTTATTAATGTGGTGATATAATATTTTTTTT
>NW_010381052.1:0-392 GCF_000414095.1 Morus notabilis
GAAAACTCTCACGTTGTTTGGGACTCTATTATTATCTCTCCCTAGATCACTCTCTGTCTCTGTCTCTCTCTCTGTGTCTCTCTCTCTCTCCTTTTTTTGTGTCAAACTTTTCTTTCATGCCAAACTTCTTTTGTTTATTTTGTTTATTTGTTTCTTTGAATGGAAGTGAAAAAAGAAAGGAAGTATTTGATGCCATCAACATTTATCGGAGATAAATCCATAATCATCTTTGTGTTGCTTTCTCTTGAGACCTTAAAATTCTTGTGGATTGACATGCATTAGCATGTCATAAACTTGTGATAAAACTTATTTTCTTGTGCATAGTTTTGGAGTATGTTTCGTTCCCCTCAACTCTTAAATAACCAAGTATATCCATGAGTTTAAAATATGTA
>NW_010381053.1:0-392 GCF_000414095.1 Morus notabilis
GAATTTATGCGATATTTTAATTTCAAAACAAACACATAATGCGTTTCAAATTCAAATCCAATTGGATTAGGTCAGATTATAAAGACTGTGTTTAGCGGCTTATATTGTATTGTACAAGATGCATTTTATTCTTTAAAAAAAAATACATTTATTGAGTTAAATTGTATTGTCATAATATAATACGGTGTTTAGTGTAATGATATTAAAAAAGTTTATAAACTAAAGCAATATTAGCTGCAACTGTACATTTCATTGCATTGTATAATTTATTTCTGAACCTCCCCTCGATCGTGACACTAATCCAAGTCTTTTTGTAAAGTTTTCTAAAAATTAGGTATATATATATATATATATATATTCCTAAATAAGTGGCAAAATGTAATTTTTTAAAA
>NW_010381054.1:0-392 GCF_000414095.1 Morus notabilis
AAAAATAGAATATTCATCAAAAAATGGTGCCGCTTGTTACATTAATTTGCAAAAATCGTATACTAATTTTAGAATGCAAAGCATAAGTAAAAATATAAATTTTTGACCCATCCTAATGCCTGAGTTAGCCCCTGGGCGCCCCACTACGCGGGCCGGAGGCTTTTTGACAGTGTTTTACTTATTTTTGTCATTTTTTGTCATTCTATGAGGCCATTCTATGGTGCCGCTTGTTACATTAATTTGTAAAAATCATATACTAAGTTTAGAATGCAAAGCATAAGTAAAAATGTAAATTTTTGACCCACCCCGGTGCCTGAGTTAGCCCCTGGGCGCCCCACTACGTGAGCCGGAGGCTTTTTGACAGTGTTTTATTTGTTTTTGTCATTCTATGA
>NW_010381055.1:0-392 GCF_000414095.1 Morus notabilis
AAATGAACGAGACCTCATTATATTAGATTTCACTTGTTTTTGTGAGTAACATAATCTTAACCCTATTAAAATTAATAAGGGTTCTTCATCAAATGTATTATTTTTTAATTTATTCTATACTCACAAAGTTATTCTATACGCATAAAATGGTTGATTCATTAGATTAAATTTAATTTATTTTTGTAAGTAGCGAAATTTTAACCCTATCAAAATAAGTAGGACTGTTTTTCATTAAATGTGTTGTTTTTTAATTCATTTAAAGAACTTTTATAGTATGATCTTATCTTTTTAATTACGGGTGGTTATTTATTAGTAAATTTCTCTGGTGTTTTTTTTAAGAACACTAAGGGTGCGTTTGGAATTGATTCCAAAACGTTTTTATTTTCTGTACG
>NW_010381056.1:0-392 GCF_000414095.1 Morus notabilis
CCCGTCATCAAGAAGCCCCGACAAGCCACCATAATGGCCAATTTTGTGGTAATCAAGGGAGGCTCCCAATACAATGCCGTCATTGGAAGGCCGACCCTTCAAGCGTTAAGGGTAATAACCTTCATTTGTCACCATAAGGTCAAATTCCCTACCACAAACGGAGTAGGTGAAATAAAAAGCAACCAGTACGAGGCTAGGGTTGCATATTCTGATGCTTTCCGCGGATACGACCAGCCCGGGAGGCAGGAATCCAGAGTGGTCTATCAGGGTGCCGTGGAAGACATAGACCCCAGAGTCCAAGAGGAGGCCGCCTGGTCTCAACCCGTCGAGCAGTTGGTGGAAGTCCAAGTCGATGAGGACGAGCCAACCAGAGTGCTCAAAATAGGCTCCGA
>NW_010381057.1:0-392 GCF_000414095.1 Morus notabilis
AATTTAAATTAATTTTAAATTCAAATTAAATTTCAAACCATAGAGTTATGAAAATATCCTTAATATAACTAATTAAATGTCAATTTCCATTAAAAATCTAATGGAGGGGTTTATTTGTTAATATTTCATTGTTCAGAGAAAACGGATGTTATGTTTAAATATCGGAGGGCAAAGTGATACAAAGAGTATAAGAGAATTTTTGTAATTAATCCAAATTAAAACTTGTTTTCTTGATTTAAGAAAACATAAAGCCAAAATAAGATAATCAAACTTGTTTTTAGAACTATTAAAAAAAAATTATTTAGAACTGGGTTAAAGCTATCCATTTAACATTTTCTACCTGTTTATTTCCTAGAAGGACTATCTATGGCACAATTCTTTAGTTCAGAGAA
>NW_010381058.1:0-392 GCF_000414095.1 Morus notabilis
CCCGCCACTGCCACGACTTTTATCGAAAAGATGAACGCGGTGCCCGGCGGCATTCAGCGCCTGGGCTGCGGAGAGACCGGCAATGCCGGTGCCGATGATTGCGATAGGTACAGTCATAGGGGCCTCGTTACCTTGTCTGCACAGACTACGCCGTAGTTAAAACCTGTACAATATTGTTTTTTGGTATAACTTGATTCGATCTTGTATCGAGATACCAGGCACTCTATCTCGTACGGATCGAGCTCTGAAATCCGACGGCTGAACGTGTCATGCAACCAGGCGAACGGCTATCCGAACGGAGGATGTCTTGAACCACGCCCTGCTGTTTTGGCCTATTGTTCAGTTTAATGTTCAACCGCGATCTGCATGCCTGCGCATGAGCGGTCATAAAA
>NW_010381059.1:0-392 GCF_000414095.1 Morus notabilis
GTCAGCCGCTGGATTGCCACGGGACAGCGCCGGGACAGCACCGAGGCAGCCCCGGGATAGCCCCGGGACATCCCCGGGACAAACCTTGGAAACCCCAGGTCGGCCACGGGATAGCTCCGGAACGTCCCTGGTACAGCCCTGAAACAGCCACGGGACATCCCCGGGACTACCCCGGTACGCCCCGGGGCAGCCTTGGGATAGCCATGGGACAACCCCGAGTCAGCCCCGGGACAGCCCCGGGACATCTCCGGGACAACCTGGGACAACCCCGGGTCAACCCCGGGACAGCCCCGGATTAGCCCCCGGACTGCCCCGGGACAACCCAAGGACTGCCCTGGGATAGCCCCGGGAAAACCACGTGACATCCGTGGGACAGCCTCGGTACAGCCCCG
>NW_010381060.1:0-392 GCF_000414095.1 Morus notabilis
AAAAAAAAGGAAAAAAGACACTAAAAATTTGAGCATCCTAATTATCAGTTTACACGCAATTCTATCAAAAACCAAAAAAGCGTAGACGCACCAACGACAACGATTGATCACCGATTAAGCATTTTCGAAAGCTCAGTCAAGGCTCACTGATAAGTACTATATGGCCCTCTTTTCTATTTTATCAGCGTCAAACCAAAATACCTAATAACCATTTAAGTAAGCAATTCTTTTCTTTCCTTCAATAATTTAATTGACTCAATATGTTATAAAATTAATTATGTTTTAACGGGTTGATGAAAATGACATGAAAAGCCTCATAGATTCACTTCTTTCCGCTTTTGTCCTCCGTACGGCTTATATTTCCGACTTTCTTTATAAGAGAAAAAAAAAAA
>NW_010381061.1:0-392 GCF_000414095.1 Morus notabilis
TTCAAGGTATGTCTCTCATTTGTAGCATATCACTTGTATAACCAATGTTGAAAATTGTAGTACTAGAAACTCTCCGTAATTATTTTAAAATACATTCTCAGGGCATACTTCATGACGAGAAACAAATAGCTGTGAAGAGGCTATCAAAAAGTTCGGTGCAAGGAGCAGAAGAATTTAAGAATGAAGTTGTACTACTAGCTAAGCTTCAACACAGGAACCTTGTGAGATTATTGGGATTTTGTTTGGAAGGAGAAGAGAAGTTGCTCGTCTATGAATTTGTTCCCAACAAAAGCCTTGACTATTTTCTATATGGTGACCTATAAATTTTGGAAAATCCCGGCCGTTAGATGCTTATTCTTTAGGAATGTATCTAATTGTCTTTTCAAATTGAA
>NW_010381062.1:0-392 GCF_000414095.1 Morus notabilis
AAAGTTCATGAAAAAAGTGAGAAATTTTAAAATTTAGAAAGCAAGGAGGGTAGAAGAAGAATTAATAATCAATGCCCCGTTTAGTAATGCACGTGATCTTAGGGTTAACTTATTACAAATAAATAAAAATTAAATAAAATAAAAACTCCCTATTATCTTTCTTCTATGATGACCAAATCTATAGTTTATTCCAATATTATTTTAATTGCCACATAAAAGTCAAAAGTCAAAATGCTTTCTTCCCACTTAATTTCCTTTCTTCTTGAGCTAACCTAAAGTCAAGCCCTACTAATACATGTAGAAATTAGAATTGGAAAATATATGTAAATCAGTACATATAAACACCTTCCTTAAGACCCGCCAATTTTGCTTTGTCTTTCTTCTCTTATAGC
>NW_010381063.1:0-392 GCF_000414095.1 Morus notabilis
TAGGCATTGATTTTTGATACCCTCGTGACCTGAGGTTCAAAAAACTCGTCCGATCAGGTAATCAGACTTTCCCCGTCGTTAACTCATCGACTGTTCTTTCGAACAGCATCTTTGCAAGGCGTTTTTTCGCATTACAAGCGCACCTCTCCCATAGCCAGCAGCCTCTTTCGTATCATTCAAAGGTTTAACGAGACAAATAGCGTGGCTTATTAAGCGATATTTTTAGGCCGCCGGCGAAATCAGACTTTCGTATAACCAAACTGGCGCTTAATCACACGAAACAGATGCTCAACCTTCGCTCGTACCTAGGCTTTCGCGAACTCGATCTTGCGGTATACACGTGTGATCAAACTTGTCTTACCATGTTTTTTGTAACTGCTTGGGTGGGCCGC
>NW_010381064.1:0-392 GCF_000414095.1 Morus notabilis
AATCCCTTATCATTCCTTATACCCTTATATACAATCCAATCATCTTCCATATGACGACCACATATCTCTTTGCCCGTATATATATTATCTGTAATTGAAGAATGGAATACAAAACCTGGTAATCATAAATGCATTTAAGTGCGATGATGAAATTGATGACGAAAAAAAAATCTGGACTTTTTGGTTAGAAAACTAACAAGAAGAACGCTACAATATAAGAATCCTTGGATGTTTGCTTTGCCATCCATCAATGCTTTCGATAATTAAACGAAAAGAATGCCACCAGGCGTCAAAACTAGGTGTAATTAAGTTCATCATAATGGTTCTCCATTATATGTGTAATCAATTTCTAGGTGAAAGGGGTGTATGGTTTTTTTTTTTTTTTTTTTTTT
>NW_010381065.1:0-392 GCF_000414095.1 Morus notabilis
AGTTCTAATAAGTTTATAATAGGAAAGGAAAACTAGTTTTGCTTATTCATTTAACCCACTCCAGTTTTTAACTTCTTCATATTTTCCATCCCTTGTACAGAAAATTTTCCTATCTTCTCCGTCCTATTTTCCATTCCCATCTAAAGATGCTGGTATTTTAGGAAGTTGATCATTCAGCAAGCGAATGAAAGTATTTTGTAACATTGGCTTATCATTCAAGGACTAACCAAGAAAACCTTCCGCACAAAAGTAGCTTGAATAACATTCAATCTAGCATACAATCAGAAATTCTGCAATGAAGACTCGACGTCAAACCATTTGGTTTTGCTCCGACGTCTAACCTACTTGGATTGTGAAAATTTCTCACTATCATTTGCTTTCAGAATGCTCGA
>NW_010381066.1:0-393 GCF_000414095.1 Morus notabilis
TGGGACAGCCCAGGTACAGCCCCGGGACAGACCCGGGACAGCCCCGGGGCAGCCCCGGTACATCCCCGGGACAACCCCGGGTCAGCCCCGGAACAGCCTCGGGGCATCCCCAGTACAACCCCAGGAAATCCCCGGGATAGCCACGGGGCAGTCCCGGTACAACCCTGTGACTACCCTGGTACGACCCCTGGACACCCCTGGTACAGCCCCGGGAAAGCCTCGGGGCAGCCCCAGGACAGCCCACGGACAGCCCCGGGGCTGCCCTGGTACAGCCCCAGGAAAGCCCCGGGACAGCCCCGGGGAAGTCCCGGTACAACCCTGGGACTACCCCGGTATAGCCCCGAGACATCCCCGGTACAGTCCCGGGAAAACCCCGGGGCAGCCCCGGGACAG
>NW_010381067.1:0-393 GCF_000414095.1 Morus notabilis
AAGGCTTCATGACGTTAGACTAATAATGTGGCCAGTCTTTTTCTAATCATGAGACCAGGTAATATCAATTAAATATTTAACATAAAAAAATATAACAACAAATATTATTTTTATTTGTGTTATATAATACTATTTAAAAATGTTAAAATCTACTTTTTATAATTATTAGACTTTAAAAATTATAAAAGTAATTTTTAATTTTAAAATAATTTAAAAAATAAAATTTGTAATGATTGAATAAAAAAACAACACATCATTCAGTAAAAATATCTAAAATATAGTGTTATAATTGATGTAAATTATAAATTTAATATTTAAATGTAAAAAAATATGTTTACTTTTTCATATAATCATTATAATTTATATATCTTTTTAATTATTTCAAAAATAAAA
>NW_010381068.1:0-393 GCF_000414095.1 Morus notabilis
TTTTTTTTCTATTTTATAGTAATTTACCCTATATTGTGATTTGTGGGAGCTCTTGTCCGTATTATTCAATGTATAGAGTGGAATTATTTTTAGTGTTGGTTTTTTATTTATTTATTTATTTATGATGTTATGGCTTCAGCTAATATGTGGTGGTTAAACATACGACGGCACCGCCCTACCAAATCCCAAAAAAAGCAAAAAAACCAAAATCATAAATATTAAACATTTCCAAGGGGCCCTAAGTACTTTTCACAACCTTAAATGATCTTCAATTGGTCGACCACAATAATACAGTATTATTGCATGGGAAGGAATCCACCAATAGTGAAGTGAATTAAATTATAAATATATATTAATATGTGAAAATCATAAATATTAAACATTTCAAAGGGG
>NW_010381069.1:0-392 GCF_000414095.1 Morus notabilis
ATATATATATATATATTATAATTTGGAATCTGAATGTAATACACATTTATCGTAGAGATTTCCAAAATTGAGTGGCTAATATTATGATTTGATAGGAGGCCTTCATTATTGTATATATACATTTGTTATATTTGTAATGTGGAAAAATTAGGGCCTTGTACGGCTCAGGGGCCTTAGGCAAGTGCTTTACTTGCCTTGCCCTTGAGTCAGCACTGTTTGAACCGCAAAAGGGGCGCTACAAGACCAAATAATTCCTCTCTGAATCAAACTAAAATGGTAAGAGTGTGTAAAGCGTCAGAGAACATAATTTATAGAACTGAAGGAACATGCTGAGTCAAGCACAACTAAACGACAGAATATAATCCCCAAAAAGTAATAAAAAGTAGACGTTT
>NW_010381070.1:0-393 GCF_000414095.1 Morus notabilis
AAAGAAAGAAAGAAAGAAACAAGAGAGGGGAAACAAAACGGGAGAGAGAGAGAAAAAAAAGTCGAACGAAACATTTTAGAGCAACACAAAAAACCCCATACACGTTTATTTAGGTAGATTGATTATTCCGTATGGAAATGAACCTTTCATTTTCCTGAATTAATGAATTTCAAATGATCCTTTATAGGTCATAATGCAGTAAATTAATATCTGATCACTTTATACACATATACATGTATGTGTGTGCATTATTTTTCCCGTATGAAACTGCGAACCTTTCGTTTTTTTGAAATTAATGAATATCAAATGAACCTAGTCATAATGCACTAGATTTATATATCATCACACGTTTCACAATATATGTACGCATATTTGATTAGCAAAAGAAATATA
>NW_010381071.1:0-393 GCF_000414095.1 Morus notabilis
TGTTTCGAACGTTGGAGGGAAACTTGCTCAAAGCCCAACCTACTTTTCGGAGTATTTGGATTTTTGCCTTCTCCAACTTTTCACAAATTGAAAATTTTCTCTGTTGACTTTTTCTTCATTTATTGGGTGCGTTTAAAATTATTTTTTTAGTTGTTTTTAAAAATATTTTCACACGTTTTTTAAGGCATAAAAATGAAAACGGTCTATAAATTATGTTTGTTTAATAAAAATTTTGAAAACGGAAACAAAAACAAAAAATCATGAGAATAATTTTTGTGAAAAAAGTAGAAAATAATTGAAAATTATTTTGCCTTTTCTGTTTTCATTTTTTAGTACTTATCAGTAATGTTATATTAAATAATTAATTATTAATTACTAATTATATTATATATT
>NW_010381072.1:0-393 GCF_000414095.1 Morus notabilis
CACTTACAAAGATTTTGAGGATGAATCACTCTCAAGACACAATTTAGGCCAACCATTGTCATATGCAATAGAGATGACATTAATTACAACCCACATTTCAGCTTCAAAAGCGAAACCTTCTCCAAGAAAAACACTGAAACAACCACAAACAAAGTCCCTAACATTCCTAAAAATTCCACCACAAACAATCGAGCCAGGGACTCCTCTTGTCGAACCATCAGTGTTTATCTTCACCCACCCAGATGGAGGAAGAATTCAATAAATTGGAAGAATCTTAGTATTTCGAGACAAAATCTGACAAGTACGTAATTTCTCAAGGATACGAAGCTCAGAAAGAATTATAAGAATAACCCAAGTTAACAATAGTCTTACATTAAAGGGACAAAAAAAAAA
>NW_010381073.1:0-393 GCF_000414095.1 Morus notabilis
TGGTATTATTAGTGTTTTCAGTTAGAATAATATTATGGACACTAACTTAAACGCAAATTCTTATCAATTAATTATATAAGAAATTACATATATATAACACACAAACTACATTAGTTGGAGCGTAAAAGTTGAAATTTAAGTTAGTATTCCTAGCATTACCCATAGTCAAACCATGTTAAGAATTAGTCACACTAGTTCTGCATTACTAAGAGCAACAAGACCGCATAAGAAAATCAATTAAAACAAGCAAATATATATAAATTTATAGTGATTTATACTCAACGTGAAAGTTATGTTCATTTGTAATCACTGTAGGAAATTCTCTATGAGAAAATAAATAAGTTTACAAGAGAAAATCACATACCACGCTAAAAGCAATGTCCCCTTATATAA
>NW_010381074.1:0-393 GCF_000414095.1 Morus notabilis
TTTTTTTTATGCCTTATATTGTAAGAACAAACATATAGCTAGGAAGATACATGTAACCTAAAATTCATAAATTCTTCTCTTCATTAAAATGAAGGCCATAACTATATGTTAAAAGGAAATGAAAGGCCATACCTACTGGAGAAAAAAGGACGAGAATGGAGAGAACTCTTATAAAGTCAAACTATATACACACCAATATTGTTTTAAGTTCATCTGTACCTTTTGACTTTTCTATCTCATTTATTAACTTGGCTAGTTTTCAATCCTATGTTTTGTAGAAATGCGTGAGCAAGTCGGTTAACCATATCTTTCTTTGTTTTGTTTTTCTATAATTTCTAGTCGGCACATTTAATTGTTTTGTACCTTCGAAAAATTCATATGCAACTTCATTTA
>NW_010381075.1:0-393 GCF_000414095.1 Morus notabilis
TTTTTTTTTTTGCTTTAACAGATGCCCCCTCAAGTATGTACGTGACATTTATGTTCGCGTGTCATACTTGAGAAAAGAAGAAGAAAATAATAATAATAATAATAATAATAATAATAATTTTATATTCATCTCTTATCTTTTTTTTACATGTTTATTTATGGATGCTTTTGGCAAAATTCATTCGGAGCGAGCCCTTGAGGAATCTGGCAAAGAACTTACTTCAAGGCCAAGTTACTAACGTTCGGTTGGTTTAGATGAAGTTCGGGCTTCAACAAGATTTAGCTGTCCCCTTTATTTTCTTAATTCTCAAGAAGTTCATTATGGTGATTTAAGATATATCTTCGATGGTGAAGAAAATGTCATCCAATTGAGTCAATAGAAAGGTGCCATTTT
>NW_010381076.1:0-393 GCF_000414095.1 Morus notabilis
AAACAAAACTTTAATATAAGGTTTCAATCTTTCACATTATCACCCATATTTTCATCCTCGATTTTCTACAAAAGAATTTTTGTGATTTTCTCTCAACAATCTTATACCTTATATCACAACATTGAATCTGGTCTCAAATACCAATTAGGTTTATATTCTCTTTTCCAATTTTGATGGTCAATCAAATTCCAACTCACAGATTGATATGATTTCTACCACGCCAATTAAGGATTCTCTCATGCAAGGTAGGTCTCCAATAATCAACCCATTAAGACAATCAATCTAACATTCTTTCCTCAAATAACTCTCTCATCAAATGAACATTTGTCTCCATGATTGCTCCAAATCTCCCAAATCTTTCCTTGACCAATTATGCTTTGTTTTTTTTTTTTT
>NW_010381077.1:0-393 GCF_000414095.1 Morus notabilis
CTCTCTCTCTCTCTCTCTCTAAATTTCTGTCTGCGAAGCTCTCCGGGGAAGAGAATCAATGGCGAACAGTAATCTGCCTCGAAGAATCATCAAGGTACTCTTCTGCAACTTCCGATCTTTACTTCCTATCTCTCTTTTATATGCAAAAGCATAAATAAAAAAGGTGTCTTTGTGTCTTTATGCATGTACGGACATGGGTATAGATTTCTCGTCTTGATTCTTTTGGTTTTCTTGTTTTTTTGATTGATGAATAGGAGACGCAGAGACTTCTCAGTGAACCAGGTCCGTCTCTTTCTCTATCTTGTCTTTTTTATTATTTTGTTTTGCGGAGAATCTGGAATTTGCAATTTTGAGATTTTGGATGGGCTCTGATTTGAGTTTTTAATTTGAGTT
>NW_010381078.1:0-393 GCF_000414095.1 Morus notabilis
AGATAGTGAGCCTCCCTGATGAAACCATTGTTAATCAATTTGTCGACCTCTTTCTTCAACGCTTCGTACCTCTTCGGATTCATCAGTCGACACTTTTGGTGTTTCAGAGGATAAGAAGGGTTGACGTTTAAAGCATGACACATGACTTCAGAGTCGATTCCTACCATATCAGCATGCGTCCAGGCAAACATCCAGATTTTTCTTCAGGAAGTTTTGAACTTTGACTTTAAGCGTCGGGGGCAAAGCCGAACCCATTTTTATTACCTTCGTCGGCTCCTCGTTATCTACCCGGATTACCACCAATTGTTCGATTGGTTGGGACCATGTAATCTCCTCTTCGATCTTGGGATCTATGACTTCAACCGGTCCCTGATGCACCATTCTCACTTCTTG
>NW_010381079.1:0-393 GCF_000414095.1 Morus notabilis
TATATATATATATATCAAAAGGCATATACAAACATATATTACGTAAAAAAAAAAAAAGACTTAAAACGATGAAGTGATCAATCCACAACATACATGCCTGAAGCAGGAGAAAACTTTTTGCTTCTTTCAATAAGGGATTTTTAGTCAACTCTTAAATAAGTAATTACAATCATGAGCGATCCAAGAATTGCAAATTAATAATTTTTCAAAAAAAAATATTGACAAAACCCGAAATTTTTTTAAATATTAATATTAGATGGTCAACTGAGTAAGCTATTTCTTATACACATGCCCCCCCTTTTTTTATGATCTATAGTTTAAACATACAAACATTTCGTGCAATTGACTTTCACCTCTGAAATACATTTTTCTATTATATAATACTCTTTTTTT
>NW_010381080.1:0-393 GCF_000414095.1 Morus notabilis
TGCTTCCTCAATTGTTATCCACAACAATTTGTAAACTTGCATTTGTTATTCCGCACTATGGCAATGCTTGCAAGAGAGATGGAAAAACCAATTACCGTTCTCAGTATTGATGGAGGAGGCGTTAGAGGCATCATCCCAGGGGTTTGTCTTGATTTTCTTGAATCTGAACTTCAGGTAGATATATTACATGCCCCAAAAATTTTACAATATTTATTATAATCACACACACATATATGTATGTATATATGCAAATATGGATATCATTTCGCTGAAGGGTTAATTTAATGATAAGGTGTTCGTATCTATGTGCAGAAACTGGAAAAAGACCCTAATGCCAGGCTTGCGGACTACTTTGATGTCATCTCAGGGACTAGCACTGGTGGTCTTATTGCG
>NW_010381081.1:0-393 GCF_000414095.1 Morus notabilis
ACTTTTTACAAATAAACAGAGATTTGAACCAGAATCATGATTCTAATTTTAGAACCCTCGTATACCAAACGCAAAACTCATTTTGTTGCTTCATCCCTCTTAAAAAGTGTTAGAATTATACTTTTGATTGGTACTTCCTAATATATATATATGTATATATATATATATAGAAACCTCCAAAGAAGATAATTTTGGTTTTATTATTGTACTAACAATTACAAGAAGATAGCTAATTAGGGTTGAGATAGTTATTATATGGACAAACAAGAAAATTTTTTGTTCCCTTTTTTTTCAACAAGAAGAAAGAGAGCAACATGGATTTGTTTCCTTGTAAACAAAAATTTTAAGCGCAATAGAGCATTTTCAAAGACTAACCTGTTAAGAGTAAATACC
>NW_010381082.1:0-393 GCF_000414095.1 Morus notabilis
TTTTTTTTTTTCCTTTTTTGTTTCCTTTTCATCAATTGAGATTTCAGTCTCTACTCTACTGTTCTGCTCTGCTCTCTCCAGCCACGAGTTCACAGCATTATCGTTAATTCATGAGTGGGCTAAAGCTCGAGCTTCAGCCCAAGAAAGCTTTGAAAATGGCTTAATTCTCAGCCTGTCTTACGGGTTTCTTTGGCCCATTTATGACTGGGCTAAGTTTCCACGGATTATAGCCCATTCAAGTGATCTTGAGGATGTAGAGAAGACCTCTTCGACAGAAAAGCAACTCTTCTTCTCATAGACTATTGCATTTAAAAACTGTGTTTTTAAGAATATTCACTTATCCAATTGGGAATCTATAGGATGGAAGATAAAGGTTTAAACTTTTTTTTTTTT
>NW_010381083.1:0-393 GCF_000414095.1 Morus notabilis
TGTACAAAAATAAGTGGTCAATTGTAGCACAATTAAGACGGTCGATCCCACGAGGAGGCGATAAATTGAACAAGAAACGATTAGCAAATAAAAACCGTTAGAAAAGTAAGCAATAGAACAAAGAAGAGAAATGAGTGTTTTAATGATTTTTTTAACAATTTAAAATGGAGAAAATTCAATAATTAGAAGTGGTAAGACATTGACAATCCTCTATATGCTTTGTTCACCTACTTGGATTTTGATTTATAAATTGACTCAATTGAAAATTTCACATCCTAAACAATCAATTGGAAAATAAGAATTGAAGAACATGTGAATAAAAATGTATTTGAGTAAATAAAATCCTTACGTTTAGAACTAGGAAAAATTATCTTATGAGAAATCTAAAAGTGA
>NW_010381084.1:0-393 GCF_000414095.1 Morus notabilis
GAAGGCACAATGTCATAGATAAGAGCACAAGAATAATTCAGCTATGGTGTCACGTCATCAATATTAAGTAATACTGATAGCAACTCTCGTACTGAGAAAAATTGAGTAATTTCTTATCAAATTAGTGAAATTCTCACTTTCTCTTTACAGTAGATATAGTTCTTAAATTAAGAATAAATTATTATAAATCTTCGTGTATTCTTATTTTTATTTATATCAATACAAATCATATTAATTTATTTTAAAATTTATTATTATTCTATTGATAAATTTTCACCGCCAACACAGCTTGTGTTTTTTGGATACATATGAGTTACGAAAAATATTTGTGAATCGTAAGTACAAGTAGTAAGGTCATATGACAGTGAAGAAGCATCCAATTCCTCTTTCATT
>NW_010381085.1:0-393 GCF_000414095.1 Morus notabilis
CCTACTCTTTTGTAAACATTTCTTGTGGAAAAGAAGAAATGGACGATGACAATCGACATAACTGGAAAAATATGGTTGAAGTTGCTGTTGTGGTTAGAGTTGTCCAGAATCTCTACAAAGGTATATACTTCAACATTTGAGAAAAGTTTTCCTTTTTTGTGCTTTCTTTGTTTTTTATTATTTATATTTATTTTTTTTGTAAACTCCATTCTTTGCATGCATGCCCTTCAACATTTAAGCAAAGTTTTCTTTGTATTGTCTATATGTGTAAATGTTTTTCTTTTGATATGTCCTGTTTATGTTTTTTGTTTGTTCTTTTCCATAAAATTCTATTCCTTCGATGCCCATGAGTACTAATATTTCCACATGCATTAACAACTTTTCCTTGTATTG
>NW_010381086.1:0-393 GCF_000414095.1 Morus notabilis
AAATATTAACTCTCAAAATCCAAACCCACAAATAACGGGGGTTGGAGAATGGAAAGGCATAAAGAAAAGAGGACGCTGGCGGCTGAAAAATGACGAGTTCGGCCGGAAAAGTAGGAGGCGAGAGGGAGATGAAAACTCCGTATTTTTTGACTTTTTTTCTCTGCAAATGAAAGATTTGAGGAAAGATCGATAATACTAAGCTATTTTCAGTGTTTTTGGACAGTTTTTGGAGGTTTTGAACGGAGAGAACGAGAGAAAACTGAGAGCCTCAGTGGAAAAAATGGCGGAAGGAGTTCTGCGATCGTAGTTATACAGGTCATTTTTTGCGACGACATAATGTCATCGCAAAAAAATTAAATAGTCGTCGCAATTCATGTTAAAATGACGACGCTC
>NW_010381087.1:0-393 GCF_000414095.1 Morus notabilis
GGCACGTGGCATTAATCTCTTCACACGGCTCCGTACTCAGTCCGACTGTTACGAACATGTGTTCGTCCACGACGAGCGGGACAGGGACCCACTGGGGTCCACCGGCGAGCCCTGTCAGGTTGGTGTAGAACTTGTGAGCCGTTGGGGTGTCAAGGAAATCAGGTAGGGTTGGCATCACGGAGTTGTTTGACTCGGAACCCTCGTAGGCGAAAATGCCCCTGGTGGTTGTGTTGTCAAATGGTATGACAGTCGGCAGAGGAACACTGATGTACGGACGCGCCGCCATGTAGTACGACCCGACCGGCTGGTCGGCTTTGATGAGGACGTCGACGGTCTGGCCTGGGGCGGTGACGATAACGTCGGTTTCATAGGGATCCGTGTAGCTGGCATCGA
>NW_010381088.1:0-393 GCF_000414095.1 Morus notabilis
GACAAATGGCGTATTTGAAACTCTTTTAAAATAAATTTATTTTTTAATAGGTAAATGAGATTAAAAACGTTTTCAATTTTAGACAAAAATTATTTTTAAAAATATATTTAGTAGTTTTATTAAGAGATTATTTTCGGTATAAAAAAAATTCATTAATGTTTCTCTTTCTCTTTCTGCTCGAGAGATGAGAAAATGAAAATAAAAAATAAAAAATAATTAAAAATTATTTTTCATTTCTCTCATTTTAAACTAAACTACAAAAATTATTTTTATTTTTATTTTTTATTTTTATTACGTCAAACGCTGTTTAAAAAATATTTTTATTTTTTTTCTCAAAAAATATAAAAAAAAAGAATCAATTCTAAATTAGGCTAAAGATTCACAACTCAGAAA
>NW_010381089.1:0-393 GCF_000414095.1 Morus notabilis
TCTTTTTCTTTTTTCTTCATTCTTTTTTTCATCCCATTTTTCTTAAAAACAAAACTAAATCAAACAAATAAATAAGATCTATTGGCCTATTAGTGGATTATTTTTAACGGATAGATTTAATTAAAATTATATTAAATTAAAAAATATGTAAAATAAATAATTTTTGACATAAATTTAACGGTTGAAAATTTAAAAAACCCGTTAAATTTAATTAAAATATATTAAATTAAAAAATATACAGTATAGATTGTTTTTTATATAGATTTGACGATTAAAAAAGAAAAAATTACTGATAGTTTAATGTTTTCAGTCCTACCAAAAAAACTCTCTAAGAAAATAAATAAGAAACACTCTTGTTGAGTTTTTTCTCACTCAAAAAAAGGAAAAAGAGCA
>NW_010381090.1:0-393 GCF_000414095.1 Morus notabilis
CAAATTATAAATCATGATTCGAATCAAAGAACGAATCCTCCAACCAAACGGGTTATTAATTATTATTTCACTTCACCTTAAAAGTTACCTACAGACAATAACAAGTTTATAGAATTCTATTGAACACTCAAAAGATTATATAATTAATTTGTATGTCATGGATGTTATTTATAGCCAAATCCATCTTTCTTCATTAACTTATGAATTTGTTTGTCAACAAACATCTTCATTTGAAATAATTGTAAGATCACACATATATTCTTCACTACGGCCCAGATTTGAAAATTTAAAAGTTGTGATCAAAGAAGACATTTAAATGGGACTTTTGACTTTTTGAACATTCCTCAAATATTACAATCTCCTAAGAATTATGAGTAACTTAAAAAAAAAAAA
>NW_010381091.1:0-393 GCF_000414095.1 Morus notabilis
AAAAAAAATTTACCCCTTAACTAGTTTTAATATAAAATGTAGAAATATATAGATTAATATTAAGGGATATAAATAAAATAAGACTTCATTTTAAAAAATATTTTTAAAAATCACCTTGAAAAATATTATAAAATATCATTCTATTCAAAAATAAAATGTCATTCATTTAATAAAGAAAAAAAAAATTAAAACTCACAATAGCATCTAATTATTTAAAATAATTAAATAATAGACATGTACAGAAGGATGACAGACAGATCATGTATTTTTCTCTATGAGTGAGTGTAGGCTGAAGAACCCAAGAATCGGGTTCTGTATTTTCATGAGATTACCCTTTGGTGTTAATTAGGCATATATATTCACGCACACTAGAGTCCGTTCGGTTCGTTAATT
>NW_010381092.1:0-393 GCF_000414095.1 Morus notabilis
TTGGCCTTCCTCAATCATCTTTTTCACTCTGTCTTCAAAACTATTCCATTCTATAGTGTCACTTTCCGACAAAATTGCTGCTAATCTCTTCTTGTTAGGCCGCAAAGTAGGCGCATTGCCGCCGCCATAATAGGTTCGAAAACCCGAAACTAAGGAAGATAATTGGCTTCCAGAATCAGTCATGGCAAACACATCTGCTGTTGCACATGCAATGAAGTCCAATGCTGCTAGCTGCATCAAGAGGCCCAAATTAGTAACATAAAAGAAATGATAAGTGCAAATTATAACAATTAGTATGCGTAATTTTACCTGAGAAGAGAAGTTTTGAAATGGTGCGAGTTCAGTAGGCGTGAGAAGAGTTTCTTTTGTGACTAGATTAGGATACAAACTGGT
>NW_010381093.1:0-394 GCF_000414095.1 Morus notabilis
TGCAACTTTCAGCTGTTTCATTTATTCGTGAAAGATGAGCCAACAGATTCAAGGGTCGCATGCTTTATCACCTGTAGAGGTCCCTGCTAAGCGGAAACGAGGACGTCCACGCAAGGATCCGAAAAAGGCAGAGAACACACCTGCAGTACCTGCGCCAGACAGTTCGAAGAAAAGCAAAGTATGTGGGGCTTCAGGTGATGAAGCTGATGGAATGGTGGGTCAGGTGGTTACAGGTGTCATTGATGGCACCTTTGGTGCTGGTTACCTTGTTAATGTGAAGGTAGGCAACACTGACACTCAGCTGCGAGGTCTTGTATTTCTTCCTGGGCGGTTCACTCCAATTACTGCAGAAAACGATGTGGCTCCTAATGCCAGAATGTACACAAGAAGAGCG
>NW_010381094.1:0-393 GCF_000414095.1 Morus notabilis
TTGAAAATATTTTCATTTTTATTTTTATACAAAAAAATAAAATCATTTTAGAACGAGTTCTAAACGCATCCGTAATATCAACGAACGACCAAAATTAAGTTTACGAATCACTTTTAAAGATACTATGGGTTTGTTTTATTTACTTCCTTCTTTTGACTTGGGCACCATAAGTTTAATTTACTACAGATTAAATATTCTTCGTATTTGAAGGAATTAACTAAATTAAATAAATATCAGAGTTAAATAATTTATTTACGGCTGGTAAAACAACTTGTGTGGTAAAAAATTTTAAAAAAACTTTATTTACATAGAATTTTTTGTTACGAGTAGTAAAAGAAAATTTATGTGAAAAATGTATTTACTAACGGTAAATAAATCATTTAAAATAAATTA
>NW_010381095.1:0-394 GCF_000414095.1 Morus notabilis
TACAAGCAATTATTCAATTTTCGGACATTAAATGAATGAGTTAAAACTCACTCATCAGTGCTCCGCACGTATTTTCATGTTATAAACACCTGAATAGTTCATTATTTACTGAATAACTTGAAATTCATTTATACAACCATTTAAAAAAATTTGAATTTATTTTAAAAAGAAATAATGTGTAAGATAACCTTTGATATGATAAGAATTATAGAAAAACAATTAAATAGCGATATGTTTGAAGAAAATTATTTTGACCATTGATAAAAAAATAAAATAAGAACGAATGTCAAAAAATTACTTTTATAGGAGTAAAGTGAGAAAAATATATTTTTAAAAAATACACAAAAAATTAAAATTAAAAAAATTAAAAAATAGAGATAAAAAAGAAAAAAAA
>NW_010381096.1:0-394 GCF_000414095.1 Morus notabilis
AGGCTTGTCGCGACCTTCGATTACCAACATGGAACTCGGAGTGCGCAAAGTCGAAGCGCTTGAGCTCAACAAGCTCGCAAAACTGTATCACAGGACTTTCGAATATCTTCTGACTGGTAGTGAGCCGGCGGCCGGTGGGCCAGAGCAGCTGGCTTTCCTGGCTCGCGCAGTAAAAGGTCTGTCGGACAAAGATTTGGGAGAAGTTGCACGTTTCGCTGAGTTTTTGAAGCAGTCCGTGCGAAAGGATAAGGAGTAATCATGGCTGATCGCAACATAGCGCTGGCGACCGCTAGGATGGCTGCGGATGTATTTGAAACATCTCGCGCTATGGAGCGGATTGAGCAGGATGGTTACACGCGCATTGATCCTTTTCGCGTAGCTGCCGGGGCCGGGG
>NW_010381097.1:0-394 GCF_000414095.1 Morus notabilis
AATCTTACCTAAACTAACTAACAACACTCTTTTACAACAACAAAAAACTAATGTATATTTTAAGATTACTATTGGGTGAGAATTCTTAGGTACAAAACATTGGTAAGTTACTAGTTCAAACTGAAAATTCTTTTATTAAATTCTATTAAATTTGTACATTGTCTTATTTTGATGTGAATTCAAACAACTCATTTTAACGTTTAAAAATAAAGACTATCAATTATGAGGTATCTTATTAATTAGTAAAAAAAATCTATTATTGAGTTTTTTTAGGGGTAATTTTGATAAATACTCATTGAAAGTGCATGGATCGTGATTTTCACCATTTACTCTTAATTCATAACATTTTTAGTCAAATAATTACACTAACAAAAGAGTATTTATCAAGAGTAAG
>NW_010381098.1:0-394 GCF_000414095.1 Morus notabilis
TTTTTTTTTTTTTTGGCCGAAGATTTCTAAAAGATGGTTATCGTATTCCCTTCTTTATTTCATTTCAGACATCTAAATTAAGTTAAACAAAGATATTTTAATAACAAAGCTAGCCACGTTGAGCACTTCTAAAAGTTTTAATCATGTCCAGATGTATCAACATTTTATCGGCTAAAAGATACCCTCAAACAAATGTCAACTTAAGAGTAATAGATTTTGAGTATGAACGAAGCTATATAACATTTTCCTTATGTTATAGGTTCACTGTTTTTATACCCACAACCTACTAGCTAGGGTTGTGATCCCATAATCATTTAGGAATAAACAAACTATATATGCAAGAAACACCGGGTACTATTGTACATCCAAGTACTTTATGGTACACAAAAAAAAA
>NW_010381099.1:0-394 GCF_000414095.1 Morus notabilis
GAAAAAGATAATTTTATAAGTGAAAATAATGGGGATTCTTTACGGTAGAATGTATGTCACCTAAGCTAAATTCTCTAGTAGTGACAAGGAATAAGTTGGGGCAAATATCTTACTCCATGTAAAATTTGTGGTATGACACCTAATTTATTTTTCGACACATTTTAACAATTTTAAGAATTGATGAAATTTAAAGCATCGGACAACAAACAGAAGATCCCAGACAAATGAAATTATGACCACAACCACTTTTTATGGACTTTGTGTCATTTTTGTCAATTATTGAGCAATTATTTTTTACCACAACCACTTTTTTTGTTTTGTTTTTTTCATGACAAAGAAATTTAGCCAGCCACATATGACAGAAATTTGAGGCCACAAATTTCACTCAGCGCAA
>NW_010381100.1:0-394 GCF_000414095.1 Morus notabilis
TCCAAATAGCAATCCAACGGCTATGTTTACTGTGCTGACTGGACAGGTATTTTTGAGGTGCCGGATAGGAGACCATTCCTATATATATATATATATGAAATATGAATATATATATATATATATATATATATGAAAGGTCTTTAATCCAGCAGTAACTATTTACCTGACTCATCTGGTAAGTAATTTTTAGCCGGTCGATGGAAATGGACGGGCAAAATTCATCATGTCCTTGCAGAAGCATTCGTAGGTGCTAGCTTCCGTATACTGTAAGTGGCAGCTTTTATTGGCCATGTATTGAACGAAGAGAAAAGGGAGAAGGAAGAGTCAGGTTGGTGGCCATGTGTATATGTAAGAGACAATGGATGATGTGAGAGACAAGAGAGATGGCTGCAGG
>NW_010381101.1:0-394 GCF_000414095.1 Morus notabilis
TCTTTGAAAAATAAAATAAAATAAAAATGACATCAAAACATTCGAAGCTTTTGCAGACAAGATCTTTACATTTTTCTGAGCATGCCTACCAAAAATAGCCTCAAATTATGAAAAAAGAAAACGCTGCCAAAAAGCCCGCCCAGCGGGTCGCCTAGGGTTCAGGAGTGGTCAAAAATTGATATTTTTATTAATTTTTTACATTCTAAAATTAATACAATATTTTTAGGAATTAATGCAATAAGCTGCACTATTTTTTTATCATTATCCTATTTTTCAAGATTTTCTCTATTTTTCATCTTTAAAAAATAAAATAAAATAAAAACGATGCCAAAAAATTCTTAAATTTTACAGACATGATCGTTACATTTTTCTAAGCATGCATGCAAAAAATGGC
>NW_010381102.1:0-394 GCF_000414095.1 Morus notabilis
TTTTTTTTTCCATTTACGTTAATGAAATCATATCTTCTCAAATTTGTCCCTGCCTAAATATTTTCATATGTATCCATAAAGAATTTATTCTCTAATTTTGCTCCACTAAAAAAATTTATTTTTCCTTTTAACTATGCTCTACTTAAATTTTTATTTTTGTTACTAAACTAAACTCTAAAAGGTCACTCTAGGGTGAACGATATTTGTTTCTGTATTTTCTCATCGTTAGAAACGCATAATCTAACATTGAAATGGCGATCAATTCCATCTTCAGAGAGGCCTAACTCGGTGCTCTTTCCTTCCAACACTTCCTCTCTTAGCCTTATTAGAACTAGATCAAGATTCTAAGTTACCTTTATTCCTTCAAGGATATATCGATTGCAGGGTAAAGGTA
>NW_010381103.1:0-394 GCF_000414095.1 Morus notabilis
CTAATGGCGGATCAAAGAATAGTGTCGAAGATCTCTTCAGTCCAAACTTGTCCTTCCAATTGACCAGCCATAAATTAAATGGCCGGAATTACTTGGAGTGGGCTCAATCGGTGAAACTTGCTATTGATGGTAAAGGTAAACTCGGCTATTTGACTGGAGAAATTACTAGGCCGGCTACAGGTGATTGGAATATGGCAACTTGGAGATCTGAGAACTCCCTAGTCATGGCCTGGTTAATTAACTCAATGGAACCAACTATTTGAAAACCTCATATGTTTCTGCCGACAGCCAAGGAGATATGGGAGGCAGTAAGGGAGATGTACTCAGATATTGAGAATCCTTCTAAGATATTTGAGTTGAAAACCAAGCTATGGAAGGCCAAACAAGGAGATAG
>NW_010381104.1:0-394 GCF_000414095.1 Morus notabilis
TTTTTTTTCCTTCTTCCATAGTTGCTCATAACGTGGCGTATTAAAACCCTTTTTGATGTATAACTTGGTCCATCTTAATACAAACTTCAAGAAGAGAAAAAAGCACTGTCCCACTGTAACTTTATTCTAATGATTTCTGAAATTTACTTAATTTCCGTTTATTTATGGAAGGTTCATTATGCAACTGTATACTTCCTGAGGCCCTGAAGATTTCGGCAGTACAACACGACCCCAACTGCCAACCATATGACAGTGAAAAAAGGAGCCTGAGAAGTGCATTCAGTTGCCTGTCGTCGATCTCGATGCGGCAGAAGCAGTTATCAACCTCTTCATTATTTCTACAGTCACCCTTGAAGGGTTGCTTGCCTCCATGGGAATCGAGAAAGTCGAGCAA
>NW_010381105.1:0-394 GCF_000414095.1 Morus notabilis
AAAGGATTTTGGGCAAGAACTTCATGTACCATTTTATACTATTTTAGCCTTCTAAATATCCTCATGTGCCATTCTCCGGTTGGATTCTATTTACTCTAGAAATTATAGATAGTTTACTCACAGTGGAGTCAATGTGTATTCTTTAAAAACGTCAAGATAGCTAGACAAATGAAACTAGCAAAAATTTTTAGGTGGGCATTTGTGAAAGTAATACCAAGAGGTCCTTCGGGGAAAAGAGCTTTTGCATATAGTAAAGTCGTTTCTATTAAAAACTCACACTAGAGTTTGTCAAACGAGATGTGTTATCGTATAAACGACAATTTAGAGAAGAACAATAACTCATGAAAAGAACAAGCTCGAGGGTAATAACTCATGAAATTATGATATGTATTCT
>NW_010381106.1:0-394 GCF_000414095.1 Morus notabilis
AAATGGTGCTGTTGAGACCTCTGCCTTGGTTGCTGCCGAAGCAAATATTGGCAAAAAATTTGATGAGAAGCCTCGTGTCTGGTGTGACCACTGCGGAAAGCCTCGTCATACCCGAGAAACCTGCTGGAAAATTCATGGTAAGCCTGCGAATTGGAAGAGCAAGCAGGAAGGCAGACCTAGCCGTGCACCATCAGCCCATGAAGCCGAGGTGTTCCCCTTTAGCAAAGAGCAGATGGATCACCTACTAAAGCTGCTGAAGTCCAACTCCTCTGCTGGTACTCCTAATGCTTCCCTAGCTCAAATAGGTAACAACCTAAAAGCCTTGTCCTGTCGTTTAAATCCTGCTGTTACCCCATGGATCATTGATTCGGGGGCCTCTGATCATATGACCAGT
>NW_010381107.1:0-394 GCF_000414095.1 Morus notabilis
AATTCAAATTCAAATATATTTCTTGCCTTGGTAGGGAGGCTTCCGTACTCTATACGGATACTTTTGGAATCCGCAATTCGTAATTGTGATAATTTCGAAGTTACTAACGAGGATGTTGAAAAGATCATTGACTGGGAAAATACATCACCGAAGCTAGTGGAAATTCCTTTCAAGCCTGCTCGTGTTCTTCTGCAGGTTTTTTGTTTGATTTTCTAATAGTGTTAGTACTAATGGTTTTGGAATGAAAAAACGAACACTTTGTTTTAAACTTTTCATTTCTTGACCAGGATTTTACTGGGGTACCAGCTGTGGTTGATCTTGCCTGCATGAGGGATGCTATGAAGAAACTTGGCAGTGATCCTAAGAAGATCAATCCTTTGGTTTGTATTTTTTT
>NW_010381108.1:0-394 GCF_000414095.1 Morus notabilis
TATACTTATTGTTGCAGACAAACATAAAAGTTTTGTTCTCCTTTTTTGTGTGTGGTCCGAACGTGGCTGGTTAAAAGAGGGGAGCAAGAGGAGAGTTCAAAAACACTTCAAGCTCCTTTTGGTGTTCTCAGGTTGCTGATCGGATTCCGACTGGCTGTTAGTGATTTTCGGCGACCATGAGCGACCTTGTTCCGTTGTCAAATGGAGAGTAATCTTAGAACCATTACTTTTATATATGCTTTTAGCCTATACCGGCTCTCTCAGGCCCAACTTTTTGAAACACACGTGCCATGGGACCCACTCACCCAGTCCCAGCTAAGTAGATTTTTTAAGGTTATTTATTATTTAAAATTTTAATTTGAGTTAAAAATTTAATTTTATGTAAAGATTTTTT
>NW_010381109.1:0-394 GCF_000414095.1 Morus notabilis
GCAAAGTACATGCCATCCTCAAAACTGAAAAGAACACAAAGAAGTGAACTTGAACGCTGGATAAGAATCACTATTATATACATAACTCACCATGGATTCGAAAACGACAAAATCATCCTTATTTATCATCATCCTCACATTCCTCCTAACCTCCTTTTTCTCAACTACTACTCCTCGTTCTCTGTCTTCTAATCCCAATTTAGTTAGCGACAAAGTCTCAGTGGAACTTTACTACGAAACCCTTTGCCCCGATAGTGTAGATTTCATATTAAACCATCTGGTTAAGCTCTTCCACACCAGACTCATCTCCATCGTCGATCTCAAACTCATCCCTTACGGCAACGCCAGGCTCCGATCCAACTCCACCATCATTTGCCAGGTAAAAAAAAAAAAA
>NW_010381110.1:0-394 GCF_000414095.1 Morus notabilis
TCACAGTTGGCAGAATATGAATTTGGGCATAATGAATCAATTCAACCCCCCTCTGGTTAACAAATATACTAAACAAATAAATGATAGGTAAGATCAAGTTTGCAGATTTAGAAATAATGATACCATAAAGTGGAGATGTGGTGGTAGTTATACCTGTGAAATTTGGAGTTGTTTGGAAGCTATACTCAAACACAAATCATGATTTTGCTACAGTAATTTTTTATCTCTCAAAGAGTTTGAATTTCAAAATTTCTTTTCTCACAAAGTTTTTGTCAATGAACTCAAATCATGATTTGGGTATATATTCCAAATAGGCACTTGGAGTTTCAGACATATTAAAGAGATGTTGACGGGTCATGAGTGATTGAATATGCCCATTCATCTTTAATCCGAT
>NW_010381111.1:0-394 GCF_000414095.1 Morus notabilis
GAGCATAACTGAAGTTACATCAGGAGTAAACATTCCACTAGAGACAAACCCTGTAAACTTAGTGAACGTTTGGTTCATAGATTCAGAATTATTCTCGGTTTACGCTTTGCAAGCCCAACGAGCTAGAGAATACGATTACAAGATCTTGGAATTCAGGCAAAAGATGCGAGGGAGATAGATTTAAACAAAGAGTAGCAAATAGTAAATTGTGGAATAAGTTTTCATTGAGGACAATCACGATCCTGTTTTTAAAGCTTGTACTAACTGAAGGCAATCACTCTCAATGAGGACTCTATCCGGAGCACGCAAGGCAGCAATTTGGAGAGCCTTCAAGCAAGCCGAAACCTCTCCATGGAAAGCTGAGGAAGCCTTGACATAGCCCGTCCAAACTAGT
>NW_010381112.1:0-395 GCF_000414095.1 Morus notabilis
ACAAGGCAAGTGATGTATCAAATATCAGTGTCAATAGAAATGAAAAGATAGGAGCTTTCAAGTCCAAATCACTGTGGCAACCAACAAAGACAGAAGGTTGTGGTGAAAACAACATTTTATTTTTTAACAAATAAATAATCTCTTGTATTTATAATTTATTTAACTAAAGAAAAAAAAAGGAAATTGAAAAACCAAGAAAGATCCTTTTTATATATTTGACTTCATTTATTTTACTAATTTGAGTTGAGATGTAATTGTATGTGAGAGTTTTTTACTGTAATAAAAAAATTAAATGTGATTATTTATGAGAGCTTTTTATTATAGTAAAACTCGAATAAATGAGGCCTTTGATTTTGATAATATTGGACCTTAGCATAGTTGAGTTATATGTGTTG
>NW_010381114.1:0-395 GCF_000414095.1 Morus notabilis
ATTGAAGTTTAATAGCATAGTGTGTGTAACGCTCTGCAGAATTAAACATGTTTAATTATATTAAACTGTAAATTATTAGTATACCTAATTTAATTTTTACAATTAATCAAGAGATTTTAAATTATTTTCAGTATTTATAATTTTAACCTAAAAATTTTTGAAAACACATTTAAATTTTATTACATTTTCATTTTTTCCTAATTTTTTCCTTTTTTTCTCATTTTCTTTTCTTTTTCCTTTTCTTTTTTTTTTCTTTTTTCCTTTCCCCCTTTCCCTTCTCTCTCTCTCTCTCTCTCTCTCTTTCTTTTTCTTCTTTCTTCTCTGGTTCTCCCACGCCACCACCGCTGCCTCTCTCTCTCTTTCTTCCTTCACCGTTGGCCACCTCCTTCTCCGGG
>NW_010381115.1:0-395 GCF_000414095.1 Morus notabilis
TTATTTATGTAAATCAATTTAGGATAGTTTCCTTTTCTTCTGGAATCAAAAATAAAACACAAAAATAGAAAGTACAAAACCCACTGACAAACCTTTTTTGGTCTATAGATTTCAAAGCTATAAATTATAGATGTACATGTAGGCTTCGTTCACTTTGTGAATTCAAGTTTTCAATTTAAGTTTTTGAGAGCTTTTTATTGTAGTAGAAAAATTAAATGTGATATTTTCTGAGAGTTTTTCACTGTAAAAATCTAAAATTGAAAACTGAAATCAGTAAAATGAACAAGACAATATTTTACGATGGATCTTAGAATGATTAGAAGAGTCTGTTTATGCTGAGGATCTCAAAGGGTCCGTTTGGTATAAGGATTGAAATCAGGGTGATTTGAGTCTTT
>NW_010381116.1:0-395 GCF_000414095.1 Morus notabilis
CAAAATTAAAGCAAGAATTTCAACGTAGAACGAACCAACATCCCACAATAAAAGAACGAAGGAAAGTAAAAAGAACAAAGGAAAGTGAGAGATCCAAACCGGAAAGAGTAAAAAGCCTCCACGACTGAGTATGGGAATAGGCGTGCCGGAGAAACCGGAAGAGAATGAGAGGTAGTGCAGCAACGAACAAGAGAAAAAAGGGTCGGCAGGAAAACGGGGCAAGGGAAGACCAATTATATCTGTTTGTGTCTGCTTGCATCAGCTTGTCAAGCTCTCTCAAGAAATCTTTTATATGAGATGAAAGAACCTTACAGGTCAATTATAAATTTTCATGTACGTATTTTCTTTTTATGAATACTTTTCAATGAATTCCTTTGAAGGTCTTATTTTCTGAT
>NW_010381117.1:0-395 GCF_000414095.1 Morus notabilis
GTTTTTCTCTTGCTTTCAGTAATGGGTTCTTGGTAGCCCGTGACAAGTTGGGATTTTGCAGCGGAAAAACCAAGTCTTTGAGGAGATGTGAACGTTTTTGTTGTAATCGTTCATTTCCCTTTGCTTCTGTGATGGGATTTCATAGCTTTTACAAATCTCAAAATGGGTTGCTTTGGAATGGAAATCTTAGCTCATTGGTTAATAATGGTTATTGTAGCGTTTCCCCACTTGGGTTATGCAGTTGTTATAATTTGCAAAATGGGTTGCCTTGTGAAGATGAGATTGAGACATTGAGGAGTGCGAACAATGGAGATAATAAGCAGGCCTATTTGGGGAAAAGAGAAAACGGTCGAGTGAAAAGGAGAAGGAGATTTTCGTTAAGGTTACGCCCGAGG
>NW_010381118.1:0-395 GCF_000414095.1 Morus notabilis
TAATCGAAACACTTAAGAATCAATGATGTCAAATTGATGCGACGCAAACAGGGTCGCTAACTTATTACGTGCACACTTCACGGGCTCTCGGTATGTTTGAAGCGATCAATCATGGTGTGATAGAACTCACAGGTTTAAGAGAATTCGTCAATGGCGCTGCGAATATCATCAATTGCCGAAGTGGTATTTTAGTCGGAGGCAAGCCTGGGAATTGGCATCTTTTAGCAACCTATGGCAATGCTCCAGAAATCACTGTTGACACAACCATGGAGAGATTCCTGAGGATGTTGGTGTCCTATGGAGATGTTGTCGATATTGACTCCCTTGCGTTAAATTCTAGCCAGACTCATAGCTTTTTACGTCAGGGGCCAGTCGGTTTTAGCGTTTGCATTGCG
>NW_010381119.1:0-395 GCF_000414095.1 Morus notabilis
ACAGCCCCAGGACATGCCCGGTACCGCCCCGGGACACCCCCGGTACAGCCCCGGGACAGCCCCGGTACCGCGTCGGCACAACCCCGGGTCAGCCCGAGACGGCCCCGAGACAGCCCCGGGGCAGTCCCGGTACAGCCTCGGGACAGCCCCGGGACAGCCCCGGGATAGCCCCGGTACAGCCCCGGGATAGTCCCGGGGCATCCCCGGCACAGCCTCGGTACAGCCCCGGTACAACCTCGGGACAGCCCTGGGGCAGCTCCGGTACAGCCCTGGGAACGCCCCGGGAAATCCCCGGTACCGCCCTGGGACAGCCCCGGTACAGCCCTGGTACCGCCCCGGGGCAGTCCCGGTACAACCCCGGGATAGCCCCGGTACAGCCCCTGTACAGAACCGGG
>NW_010381120.1:0-395 GCF_000414095.1 Morus notabilis
AAAAAAAAAAAAATAATGTCGTTTATGATAAGAAACGATATGTCGTTCTAGGAAACTTTACTCTCCTTTCCAAAACGAAATATGAAATGTCGTTTGTCATGGACAAGCTGTTTCAGTTCATGTTAAAAACATATGTGGTTTATAAGTCTATGTCGTTCATGTCTTTATGAGTTCGTTTTCCATTCCAAACGACATGTTTATCCAGAAAAATTTTTGTCGTTTTTTTGCTAAAGACATTTGTTGTCGCTTAGAAATATAATAGGGTGTCCTTTGGGCCTAAAAACGGCATATAGCTTTTCATTTTAAACGGCATGTCACTCAGTTAGGTAGACAACAGAATAAAAATATTTAGTTGTAATCATCCTTAAAAAAAAAAGAAAAAAAAAAAAAGAAAG
>NW_010381121.1:0-395 GCF_000414095.1 Morus notabilis
AACACGATTAATTGTTTGACCGAGGTTCGGACAAATAACTTGTCCTAGGTCCCCGTTGAGCTCTCCCACAGCGAGCTCTATTCCACTATTAGAGAAGAGATTACATCCTCACAACTCACCAACACCAAAGAATCTCACACCCGATTACAAGTAATGAATCCTAGAGGAGAGACCCAAATGTTTCCCTCAAGAAAATACCCAGTGGGAGATCCTAGATTTTCTTGGAACCCAAACACGCTTACAAACCCTCCCTCTCTCTTTCTCCAATGGAGTCTCTGGTTACACAACTGTGAGCAAATGGAATTAATTCCACCGATAATATAAGCATCCTCTTTTATCTAACCCATTACAGCATTAACCTAGATCTAACGGCTGGCTGGAACTCCACGTGTAGA
>NW_010381122.1:0-395 GCF_000414095.1 Morus notabilis
TACTTATCCTAGAATACTGCACTCTTTTTTCTTTCGCTAAGGTTTTGTCCCGATCTCCCCACGAGGTTTACTTGACAAGGTTTTTAACGAGTTGATCATTTATGTATACTTATTTGTATTATCTCAATTTAATAAAATCACATCTTTTGGGAACATATGATATATTTTCTTTTTTTAAATTAAATATTAAAAAAAAAATTAAAAGGGCCAGGGCCGGCCCGTAAAGGGCCTGGGCCTAGACCCGACCCTGACCCTTATGGACTAGGGCCAAGAGCCAGTGCTGGGCCTGAGGGTTTCTCCTGCACTGTGCAGGGCTTCGGGTTAGAAGGGCCGTGCTGGTCAGCACGGCCCTTTTGACATCTCTAATATGTATAATGTACGGAAAATAAAAAAAG
>NW_010381123.1:0-395 GCF_000414095.1 Morus notabilis
TTTTTTTTTTTTTTTTGGTTTTCTTCAAAGCATTTCAAGAAGTTTTGAGCCACCAGCACGGTACCTAACAGGAATTCGAATCAATATGTTCGTTAGTAACAATGCGATTTAATTATGCAAACGGAATATAACATTTGAAACATCCCTTTAAAAAACGAAAAAGAAGAAGAATATGAGATCTTCCCGCCACTACTCAATGACATCAAGTATAGATTTGCGAATCAAGTTGGTTTTTTCGAATCGATGATGTGCAAAAGATTAATAATTTTAGGGCTATCTATGACGGCATAATATAAGTGGTTGACTTATGAAAAATTATCATGAATAATCATTAGATAAGATTCAATTCTTTTTTTTTATTATTCATATTGCTTAAAGGTCCCAAAAAAAAAAAA
>NW_010381124.1:0-395 GCF_000414095.1 Morus notabilis
TTTAGTATATGTATAATATAACTAATATATATAGCAAAAACATTTTTTTAGTAATGTTCTCTCTCTCTTTTTTTTTTTTTGTTATTTCTGTTTTTAAAAACAAGGACTGTTTTTAGTACGTTAATATATTAATAAATTAAATTTTTTATCTATTAAATTTATATAAAATTATATAAAAATTAAAAAATATTTAAATTTAACAGTTAAAAAAATTTAACTTATTAGTATATAATACAAGGAAATCTCCTATTATTTTAATGTTTGGACGTGAATCAGGCAGATGTTGACGTACGTTCTCGATCAAATTAAAACCATGTAACTAATCGATTGACAGCTGCGGCCTGCACATAGACCATACGACAAGATGCACCTCCTATTGCCGACGCAATATGAGA
>NW_010381125.1:0-395 GCF_000414095.1 Morus notabilis
GGCCCCGGTGACATTTACAACTCTTGAGGGACCCCATATGTCACTATGTATGAGTGAAAAAGGATGAGAGGACTTGTATGGTTGAGGTGAATAAGAACTGCGTGTGTGTTTAGATAATTGACATATATCACAATGAAAGAGTTTTGAATTTTTATTGATAAATAATTATGGAAATAGTCGTTTAAGATACAAAAAATTTGGATGACCTAGACGATAGTGCAACATCATAACAGCACTATCTTGTTTGGACAGACTCGAAGACAAGGACATACTAGGTAACTGACTCTCTGGACTGACACAAACTTTGCTGCAAAGTTTTTCTTTTTGTGAATCATCATGAGTGAGGAGATAGAGACCTGCACAAAGCTCAGCATTGCCAATCATCCTCCCCGATT
>NW_010381126.1:0-395 GCF_000414095.1 Morus notabilis
AAAAAAAATTGGGCTTTCTATCAGGGGCTGAAGTCATTTATGTAGTGGAAATTCTCGTGTTGAGTGGTTTTTGCTATGTGGTGTTGACAATTTTATATTTTTCTTATTCTTATATATATGGTGGTTTGACCATTCTGCCTGCATCCAGTTAGAGATAAGCTGCCCATGAGCATCATGCTACTGTGCTATACGATGCATAAACTTTTGAATAAAAGTAAGAGAAGATATTTTTTATCAATCGAGTTCATAAAATTATATATGTAAGATTAGGATTTAGATCTAGATCTGTTACTTTTTGGGAACTCTACAATTAAACTGTAACGCCCCTCCCAAGCAAGTAGCTAAAAACAACGCCCGCTCGTGAGAAACGTTAACTAAAATAAATAATATTGTTT
>NW_010381127.1:0-395 GCF_000414095.1 Morus notabilis
TAAGCCCAAGAACTCTAGCGCCCTAGGACCAACTTAGGAAGGTCCTTATAGAATAAAAGAGGTCGTAGCCAATGGGTCTTATGGACTCACAGAACTAAACGGCAAAATATCAAGCGCACATGGAATGTAGACCAACTAAAGACCTACTACCAATAATGGGGAGAAAGGCCAATCTAAAAGCTAGATTTAGTATTTTTCTTATGTTCTGTTTTCCTTTTTGCTTTTTTACAGGCTGAAAAGTCGACTTACAAAAATGTGAGACCGATTCAATTCTGTACTCATTTGATTTGTGTAAAATAATACACGACCAATTACTACATCGCGATCGACTTGATTGTACATATTTAAAGATCTGCGATTCTACTCACATGATTATCTACATTGACCAATGTTGC
>NW_010381128.1:0-396 GCF_000414095.1 Morus notabilis
GAGGCGCAAGTTTTGTTTGTATATAGAACATGCTTGTTTGTTTAGTTTCAATAGTTTTTAATATTTATAAAATTATGAAGAAGTAAAAAAAAATGTTATTTGCTCTTAGTTATGAAAAGTAGTATTCCGAGTGGCATGGTCGAACGGAGATATGATTGGATACCATGATGATAAATAATTATTATTATTATTTTAGGAGATAAATCAGTATTGTTTTAGACTAATTCAATTTTCATTTTTTCGGTCATCTTGTATAGCTTAACCTGATCGTTGCGCATTCCTTTATTGCTTTTATGGTTGTTGTCGTTTTGCATTGCATGCTGATGCCGCTTATTTAGGTTCTATCATTTCTGATAGGTGTCATTTTTTAAGATATATATATATATATATATATAT
>NW_010381129.1:0-396 GCF_000414095.1 Morus notabilis
AAAAAAGTTAGATTCAATTGTTTGTAAGAATTTTTTACTGTAGTAAAACTCGAATTCTAAATTCGAATCAGCGAAATAAACGGACCTTAATAATTGAAAGTTTTATTATTGTGTTCACATCCAAAATAGCAATATGATTTGACAGTGACGTATAACTTGGAGAAAAGACGGGTTTCATTGCAACATGTATGGAAGAAACTATCTATGTGATTGACATCATGACGTATCATTTGGCAAACGAATATAATTTTGACAAAGGACGTGGGTGATTCTAGTATTATACACTTGCAAGAGTTATTGAATGCAATTAATGACTTGTTAAAAAAATAGTACAATGCAAAAATTAAAGGCTTTGGGAAAACCAATGTTATCCCAAAAAAAAAAAAAAAAAAAAAA
>NW_010381130.1:0-396 GCF_000414095.1 Morus notabilis
CCGTTTTCATTTTTTTGCTTTGAAAATCGTGAAAAACGAAAACGAAAACACAAACAAACAGGCCCTACGTATTTTGTTTCCATTACAATTTACAAAATTTACGGGCTTTTAAGAAGATGATTTACAAGTTACTTCTCATCAATGTGCTCTAGTCTTTTTGAGATCTATTTATCTACTCACAGAATAAAATTGATCTTAAATAAAACGTATTTCTTCAATTAATTTTGGGAAATAAATTTAAACATGTGAAATATTTGACGTTTCTTAAAGCACGCATATAATTTTTTTCTTAACAAACAAAGAACGTGCGTTAAGCTTATGTTAGTTATGTATGTCATGTTCTAGAAATTCCTTATGAATTATTACGCTGAATAATATATGTGGGTATACTGTTAA
>NW_010381131.1:0-396 GCF_000414095.1 Morus notabilis
AATCAGTTGTTCAATGGCCAGAGCCCGCTCACGCTCTTTGAAAGCATGGGTTAGCTTTCGGCTTAATGACGACAATTGGCGATTAGACGGGCGTCCATCCGTTCGATCGACAAGATCTCTTACCGCGGCAAGATCATCAGGGTGTCCAGGTTGTGCGAGCAAAGCAGCATAAAACTCAGGGTCCTTCTTTCCAAAGCCATTTACGAGAACGTACAGACCGATAAAGGGGATAAAAATCCAGAGAAACGGAATCACCGCGACAAAAATTGAAATGCCAACGCTGCCTGATCCAGTATCTATGTAGTGAATCAACTCCTCGGACGCGGCCGCATCATTGCATATGGTTGGCGCTTGTCGAGTATCAGCAATTAGGTCCGCAATGGCATGAGCCAGGCC
>NW_010381132.1:0-396 GCF_000414095.1 Morus notabilis
ATTAATCTGCAACGTAACATTTGTACGCAAAGCTAGTTCTACAAAAATTTCTGTTTTCTTAATACTTCACTCATATATAGTACAAATCTTAACGATCGATTTGAATATAGTGCTTGACTTTTTGTTTTGTTTGCAATGATCCGTGAATTATTTTGAAGAAATTGTATTAATTTTTATTGAGGTTTTGTATCAAATAGGATTTATGATGTTTACATGTCCTTATAAATGTACGTAGAAAGGGAAAAAGAAAAATGTGTAGAACTGGTGGTATTTTGTCCCTTTCAAGGGTACTTTTCGTTTTAAATTACATGAAAAGAAAAATTATAATTTATAAATTTTCAGTATAATTTTTTATATATGATTGTAGTTAATTTTGTAGTCTTATTTTTGTGTCAT
>NW_010381133.1:0-396 GCF_000414095.1 Morus notabilis
GTGTCGCTCATAGGCGGCAATTTCAGCTAACGACAGGTATTCCTGGTCAAGTCCGCGAGATGCACAAAGCTCCGCAAACTTGCGCACATCTGCTCGGTCTGCGAATTCATCGAACCCCAAAGCAGACTGACCCTCTTTGCCGGTAAGTGAGTGATATTCATGTCCTTGACCACTCAATAGGTGATCTCTGAGCGGTGCATATAAAGGGCTGAGCGCTAAGGTGGGAATAGGCCTGCACAGGCTGCGATAGATTCGAAAAGCCTCCAAATCGAAGTCTCCCCAAAACTCAATTCTTGGGTGCGTGAGCAGATCGCTGAGCTCAGCGACCTCCGGATTTCGTCGTAACTGAATCAGCCTTGACCAGCTGTGAGTCAGAAGGTTTTGCAGCTGTCTTCC
>NW_010381134.1:0-396 GCF_000414095.1 Morus notabilis
TCACACTGCTGTTGTATATCCTTAATTTGTGTGCTAGATCTTTTTCCCTAACTAAGGAATTTTCCTGGAAAATCTTTGGAGAAAAGCCTTTTTCTTTGCTCTTTGCAATACCATATGTGATTGAACAGAGCATCATCTGTATCACGGCTGATGAATTAATTCAATAACCAAAACGGGAAAAGAAAACTAGTGTTTGTTAAGACTTTACTATCACTCATAATACATTATATGCAACATATGTATGATGCAAGTTTTTAATAACTATATGGATATGGATGGTCATTAAAACTGTAAGTTATTGGAAGCCCCGGCAAGGTTTGAATTCCCATATAATAATAATAATAATAATATTATTATTATTATTATATTATTATTATTATTATTATTATTATTATT
>NW_010381135.1:0-396 GCF_000414095.1 Morus notabilis
CGCACCCATTAACATTCGATGCTCCATCCACATACAACTGCCACACTGGGCCAAATGGTTTTTTGAGAACTGAGGCTTGACTTAATTGCGGATCTTCTAGAATTTTACCTTGCAGAACCGAAATCGTGACTTCTTCGTCTTCCACCACTACTGGATAGGAGAACTCTACTACAAAATTTTCTAATGCTTGTCCTTTAATGGCCGTCCTTGGTTTGTATCTCACTTCAAACTCCCCTAACTCAATTGACCACTTTGTTAATCGCCCAAACATTTTTGGATTTTGAAGGACTTGCCTCAAGGGATGATTCGTTAAGACTATTACCGAATGAGATTGAAAGTATGGTCGTAGCTTTCGTGAAGCCATGATCAGTGCTAAGGCTAACTTTTCCATTTCAG
>NW_010381136.1:0-396 GCF_000414095.1 Morus notabilis
GTTATAATGTCTAGGAAACACTTCTATTCCACGCGCATATTAGCTAGTTCTAATGTTTAGAAGTACAATTGTATGTTGTAATTTCTGTTTCTGCTTTGGTTTTGTTATCCATGATACTTATTCATGCCCAACTATCAAAATAGTGTGAATAGCTTGTGTTTTCGGAAGTGTATTTTTGCAGTTGAAATTATGCATAGGTGTAAACTACTACGAAGTTTATTATTATTATATAGTAATAAAGTCGAAGTTCAATTTGAATTTGGAGTAAGGGATCTGAAATCACAACCTCAAGATTTCGATACAGGTGTTCATTTACTGTTGGGATAAGCCTGCCACTACTTATATAAGCCTCGTTCACTTTGCGGATTCGAGTTTTCAATTCGAGCTGAGATGTGA
>NW_010381137.1:0-396 GCF_000414095.1 Morus notabilis
TTCCATTAGCGTGTAATGCTCAATATATACTTTTCTTCAATAAGGACGAGTCTTTCTTCATTAAGCTGGAAGTATGCATCTGAGATAGAGATAGAACAGCTAGGCCCTCTTGGTTTTACATGTATGTGCAGTAGACTCATGAGTTCGAACCACAAAAACCAACGAAACAAACAGCACCTAAGAAAATTCATCAGTTCAAGTTGGAAGACTTTTTTAATTAGTTACAAATTTGTTAACCTTAAACTTGGGGATTCAATTTATTCTTTTTAAGAAAAATACAAGAGAATGCCTTTCTAGCTAAAAATTTTGTTAACCTGAAACTCGGGGATTTTGTTTTCTTTTTTCTTTAATTATTCCTTTTAAGAAAAATACAAGAAAATACCTTTTATATAATTT
>NW_010381138.1:0-396 GCF_000414095.1 Morus notabilis
CCCCCTTTTTCGGGGCCTTAATTTGCTGGAGCATTGAATTGGTGATCTTCTATCTTGAAGGTATTTGTACATTTGTTCTTACAATGTTTTTATTATCTTCTTTCTATCTCAATAACGTTTCCTTTCAATTTTTGAGTGATTTTTCCCAAATGCTCAAATTGTTATCGCAACAATATTACAGGTATCTGTGAATATTAATAACATATATAATATAACTGTTTCAAAGATATAATAGAGTATGGTTTTGGGAATGAATTCTTAATATTCTTTTCTGTCTTCTAGCTTTTGGCTTTTATGGTTTATTCACATGCACTGCACTATTAGAAGCATGACTTTATTAGCCAATCCTCTGAAATTCTTGACCCTTCTTTCTCTCGTTATCCTTTTTTTTTTTTT
>NW_010381139.1:0-396 GCF_000414095.1 Morus notabilis
ATATATATAATTAATTGCCAGTTTAAAGCATACCCAAGAGCTTGTCACAAATAAAAGGCGAGTAATATACGTCATGGATGGCACATTTGATGCATTGGGACCTCCGAGAAGAGCATGTGATTGACAACCCAGTCAAGAGTTGTCAAACTTGCACGTTTGTTTGTTTTCTTTTTCTTTTTTAATATATAGAACTTTTGGGTTTAATGTCAGCGCCAACTTCAGCAGCCAAATCTCCCAATCCGTTAGATTGGATGCTGCATTTCTTCAGCACCCAAGCAGCCAAATAACCCACTTCCACAAAGGTCTTACAGTTAATTCTTTCCAATTTCTTACAAAGAATATAGTTTGATCAACCGAAAACTTCGTTAAACTGTTCGTGGAGATAGCACAATTCGT
>NW_010381140.1:0-396 GCF_000414095.1 Morus notabilis
GACTGACACTCAACTAAAGTCCATGTACATGTTATTTGCTGTTGATGTATCATAAAAGTTTTATAGAGAAGACTATGGAAAAGATAATGTCAAAACACAATAAAGTATTACTTGGTTGATTGGTCGGCCAAGATGATGCTCATGTTGAAGAAAACGCGTAATTAGCAGTATCTGCCATGAAAAAATAAAAAACAATACTAAGAAATAAAACTAGATATCTAGCATAGAGTCATTCCGGTCAGATATGCTAAAAAAGGAGCTTGATCAATCATCAATGTAACTGGATAACCTTATGAAAGAAGTTTCAGAACTAGTTGTATGTTCAATTTAGCTTTATAATACTCGGAACTCAAATTAATTGTTTCTCCTGACGGATTGGATATTCAATACTAGTCA
>NW_010381141.1:0-396 GCF_000414095.1 Morus notabilis
AGATATGCAGTAGGTTCTTCATTCCTACGTAGGAGTAACGTATTAGCCTACCATGATACCTTTAACTCAATATAGAGTAAAACTATTCCGTTGGATGTATATGTTTCCTGTTTTTTCAACCATTTGATGAGTCTTAAAACCCATTTAAAAAAAAAAAAAAAAAAGGGACGAGTCCTAAAAACTCTCTCATCCACTGAAATTTTTGCCGCTGACAAATATAATAATGGCTCGAATCGTTTTTTGTAGCTGAAAAAATGAGAAATATGCTACCATAGTTATCCCATATTTCCCTATTTTTAAAGACCCAACATGCCACTATTGCATGAGGGTCACATTCTATAACTTAGTTAGCCACAAGGGCTTAACAAAAGTAGCTTTCAGGAAGGGAAAAAAAAA
>NW_010381142.1:0-396 GCF_000414095.1 Morus notabilis
GGTTTTTTTTTTTTTTTTTTTTTTTTTTTTTAAAGTAAAAATTGTTCCATAATTTTATTTTGCCTTTTTGCTTTGCCTTGTATCTTCCGTCCTTTTTTTCTCTTTTTCTTTTACCCCAGTTAGCTAGACTCCCACAGACAGTCAACTAACAAGCATGAAAGAGAAAAGAAAAGGAGTTAAAAAAAAAAAGTAATCAATCAGATGGGAAAGAAGAATATTTAAGAGGGTCGTCACAATTATTGAAGAGGTAGGACAATTCTAATTCCAATGCACAGAATGCTTAAGAGTTTTACCCAAAAAAAAAAAAAAAAGAATGCTTAAGAGAGAGAAGAAAAAGGAAAGAAAAATGACTTGTGCAGGAGAAGTTATATTAAAATCTCGTTTATTTTATTAATT
>NW_010381143.1:0-396 GCF_000414095.1 Morus notabilis
GAGTGTCATCCTTGCCGTGAAGGCCCGGGTATACACGGACATATAACCCGAAGGTGGTTGGCTCGCCCTAAAGTGGGGGTCCGGCAGGAGATACTCAAACCATCGGCCGTCTAAGTGCCCCTTTTTATACGCATAGACGATATCTCTCTGTCGTGTCTTCGGTGCCACAAAGTCGGTTGTGAAGGGCAGACGGTCCCCATCCGCCCCTATTGAGGCCACAGGGACGCCCGTGTGTCGATCGCTGCTGCCAAAGATAACGCCGCCAACCAGGGAGTCGGCGCCACTGGAAGAAGAGCCCTCCCCCTCGGCCTCGCCTTCGACCAGGCGGTCGACACTGTCCTCGTCATCTCGCGGGTCCAGGACATAGTTCTCGACCTCCCTCAGAAGTGGGTGCTG
>NW_010381144.1:0-396 GCF_000414095.1 Morus notabilis
TGTAAAATAAATAATTTTTAATACGAATTTAATGTAAAATTAAGACAATTAAATATATACATTTTGTATAATTAACATTTTTCTAGAAGGAATTTATTAATGGAAGCAAAACTTTCTTAATTGCCACATATACAGGTTAAATGTGCAATGAGCATAGTCTTTCTTTTCAAAAAATAAATTTTTTTCTTAATGTTGCAAATACCATCATAATTAGATAGATAATGTATCTAGAAATATTTCTCAATAAAATAGTGAACTTAAAATTTAGCTTCCAAAAAAGTGCAATGTAGAAAATTGGTTAAGCACTTTCAAAAAAATCATTTCAAGTTTGTCACTTTAATATCATTGCCAACTTATAAAATTATGCATTTCCAATAAACTTCGATAAAAAAAAAA
>NW_010381145.1:0-396 GCF_000414095.1 Morus notabilis
TTTTCCTGAATTCTTATTTAAAAAAACAAAAAGGCAGTAGCAATAAACAAAGATGTAAAGCAAAATAAAAAATAAAGAAGAAAGAAGAAAAAAGCTATCTACACCTTATGCATAAACTATCCGTGAGTAATCTGTGCCTATGTATTACCAATATGTACCGGATTATCTACTATGAGAGCTGATGTTGAGAAATTCATGAGGGATATGGTACGTTTTCACACACTTAATTCATATGTTTAGTTCATTTTGTTCAAATTGTTGTTCTCTCTCTATCTCAACCTTTTGGTTAAGGCCCATTTTGATCAAGTGGCAGACAACAGAAATAAACTAAAGGGGATTTTGGTTTTAACCCCCCGTGGGTGTGTGTATGTGCGTGTGTGGTCTGTGTGAGTGTGG
>NW_010381146.1:0-396 GCF_000414095.1 Morus notabilis
TTTCTCGTGGATGGCCAACGTTTGCAAGGGAGAATTCTTTGCGTCCAGGTGATGTTTGTGTGTATGAGCTGATTAAAGAAAATGACATTGTGCTGAAAGTTACTGTTTTTAAGGAGTGATGATCTGTTAGTTTAGTGTTGTTACAAATGACCTAATTTCAGGCACTTTCTTGGACGGTAATGTCTTTTTGTTTGGATTTCCAGTCCGCATGTGTGTTTAAGAATGTAAAGAAAGTGTGTTTTAGGATGTATGTTTTTGGAACTTTCAACCCTAATCTTTGTGTGTTTAAAATTGTAAAAGAGGTATTTTAGGTTGTTTTAGTTTTTCTTACGTACTAGTCAAGAAAGGAGATTGTCGGCGTCATGTCAACCTGTCCTCCATCCCTATCGTATGTAG
>NW_010381147.1:0-396 GCF_000414095.1 Morus notabilis
ACGAGAACCCGGCGGCGGCGTCTTCACTATCTCCTTCCGGCGACGAATTGAAGTCGCCGGTAACGACGAGGTTGAGGTCGCTGAAGAGGCTTTTGAGCAGGGAAAGAAAAGTGAGTCCTTGTAGTCCTAGTTCTGGAGATATTGAGCAACCAATCAGAGGACCGAGCTAAGAAAATGTTTTATGAGAAAATTGGATGTTTGGATTTAGTTTTACTCCAGTCTCCAGCCATGTTTGTACACATTTCACATTTGGTATTGGAGCTTTGAAGAAGAAAATCTGAGGAAGGGAAAGGACTTTTGGTAATGAGAAAAACTACTGCTTGAGAGGGTCTGATATTGATTTATTACTTGATTCTATCATCCCAGAGAATTACTTTTGGAGATGCACAAAACAAC
>NW_010381148.1:0-396 GCF_000414095.1 Morus notabilis
ATATATATATATATGCTATATGCCCAATTCTCAACTCCGGAGTTATCATAAGGTGGTGATATTTATGATTAGTAATAGGCCTTGAAGGGCATGCATATAATAATATGGCTTCGCTTGTATTGTTTGTAGAAGCCTTAGTGCTACTCCAAGGTGATGGTTATGATGATGGTAATTGGCCAATTAACGAGGCGTCGATGAAGCAAGTAGAAGCAGGCGAATGCTGGGACGGTTATGGATTGTGGGGGATTCTGAGGCAGCAGCTGGCTGATTTTGGCACATGGCAAATAGCTGATCACTCTAGCGTTTGGCCGTAGAAATTAACCACTACATATCCACTACTATTATATATATATACCGATCACAATATCCTCTTTCCAAATATATATATATATATAT
>NW_010381149.1:0-396 GCF_000414095.1 Morus notabilis
CACCCTGATCGGTGGGAGGCTCCGCCGCTGCCAGCGGAATATGAAATAAATTGTGTTTTGGATATACCTAGTTCTCCTTTCGCTTTCTACCGACCCAATAAAAGCTTATCTAGTAACAACTTCGGCGAATATTGTGTACCCTTCTTTTAGGTCATCTTTTGACTATTTTGCATTAGGCCTTTTCTTTAACTAATCTCTTCCTTAAATAATAAGGGATTCCTAATCCTCAACTCCATTCGATGGGCAAGGTGGATTAACCCAATCTAGCTTAGAAACTCCAATTCCCTATAAAACAAATAAAGATTGTATCCACTAAATTAGCAATATGCATCTCAAGTGGCACAACCTCCATTTGTTTATTAACAAAATTTAGCCTAAAACTTATAAAGTTTTCTT
>NW_010381150.1:0-396 GCF_000414095.1 Morus notabilis
ATTATATTATTATACTTGTAAATTATTGATTTAAAATGTGTGTGGCCTATCTCACCGTTAGTTCTTTAAATATTGACCGATAAGTAAAGCTAAATGACGAGGGAAAAAAGAAAGAATATATGCATTTGTTTTTGAAGAAAGAAGAAGGAAAAGATAAGAAAGAGGAAAAAGAAAAAGGAGGTGAGAAAGTAAAGAGAGAGTGTGATGAATAGAATAATATGGATACGACAGAGAAATTATGTAAGATGTTATGAAACCACTATTAGATTCCCCAGCTGCACTAGATTTCTGGATGTGATGAGAGAGAGATGAATAGAGTGAGGAGAGAGAAAGCTTGAGCCAGAGTTGAGAGGAGAAAGCAAAATAAGGGGAGAGAGTGCATTCGTATTTTTTTTT
>NW_010381151.1:0-396 GCF_000414095.1 Morus notabilis
ACATCCCCGGGACAGCCCTGGGACAGCCCTGGGACATCCCCGGGATAGCCCCGGTGCAGCCACGGGATAGCCCCGGGACATCCCCGTGACATCCCCGGGACCGCCCCGTGGCATCCCCGGGACAGCTCCGGGGCATCCCTGGGACAGTCCCGGGGATTGTCGCGGGGCTGCCCCGGGCCGGTTCCGGGGCTATCCAGGGGCTGATCCGGGGCTGTCCTAGGGTTGACCCGGCGCTGTCCCGGGGATGTGCCGGGGCTGTTCCGGGGCTGTCGCGGGGATGTCCCGGGGATGTCGCGGGGATGTCCCGGGGCTGTCCCGGGGTTGCCCCGGGGCTGTCTCGGGGATGCCCATGGGCTGTCCCGGGGTTGTGCAGGGGTTGACCCGGGGCTGTCGCGG
>NW_010381152.1:0-397 GCF_000414095.1 Morus notabilis
AAGATTTCAATTTGTCGCCAAAAACTGATTCTATGGTGTCACTACAGACTAGACTTGCTAGAAAGAGTCAAAATGGTGCGCAGCAGACCCAACGTATATTGGAGTTCGAACGGGAGCAATTCCGCGAGCGTATACTTCGAAAAGTAAAAGAGCAACTGATTCCTATTACGCGAACAGCAGTCCCTCTGAAAATGGTTTCTTGTAGTATAGGTGATCGTCCGGGTGCTAGTTTCATTTTTTCACTAAGTGGTAGTCTGGTTTCTTCTATTTGTGTTGTTTTTCAATGGCGCTCTGGAATGTATGAACGATCTGCTACTCTGAGCGTGCGTGCAGTTCTTTGTGCCTTGGAATCTCTAATTAATTACAATGCGTTAACGGAAACTTCTGTCTGTGAGGT
>NW_010381153.1:0-396 GCF_000414095.1 Morus notabilis
TTTTTTTTAAGGAAAAAAAAAACAAAAAGAGAAGTAGCTTTAAAAGAATCTTATTTGTAAAATTACTTTCCAAAAATTTTATTTTCCAAAATGACATTGGAATGAACGAGCGAGATCCATTTTTATACACGTGATCAATAAAAATAAAAAAAGAATTATACAGGAGAGCCAACGACTAGAAGACAAGCTTAGAAGAAACTTCTACAGGAATTCCACTCACACTCAGTGACCCCCGTCCGCTGAGGTTCTTAGTAAAAAGAAGTTCGATATTAATGGACTGGAGAGGGGAAGAAAATAGGCTAGGGAAGGCCGTGTATGTGGCTTTTAAATATAGTAAACATCAAATACTTATACTGTAGAGATACTTTTAGTAAAAAGAGAATGAATTAAATAAAG
>NW_010381154.1:0-397 GCF_000414095.1 Morus notabilis
GAGACCAAATCATGTTATTATTATTATTACAAAGCTGTCAACAAAGATTTACTGGAGTTAATGCAATGGTTTGGTTGCTTGATTGTTTCATCATAAAATCATGAGACAATGCCACCACAGTACTACAAAACTTGTCACTCACTGACTGGACAATTATTTGTATATATTTTAAAATATTCTCCTCTTTATCAGAAAGTGAATGAAAAGGTAACGAACGCGAAATCACGGGACTGAAACTATATTTGTCATTTTGCTCCTTTTTCTCTTTTGTTTGTTCCAATGCTTGAGATGATTTTGGAGTTTATTTGCTTTATGGGGTTTTGTTGTTTCCTCACTACAAGTGAGTGTCTCACGAGCCTCCAGTCACCGACTTGTCCCTCTCTCTCTCTCTCTCTCT
>NW_010381155.1:0-397 GCF_000414095.1 Morus notabilis
CAAAAAAAAAAAAAAAAAAAAAAATCATTACAGTTACAGTGGAGAGGATTATTTTATTAAACTCATAAAAATTATTATTTTTAACTATTTTTTAACGATTAAATCAGTATAATATATATATTTAAAACATATAACACGCAAATTAAATAATTAAAAATTAATCTAACAATTTAAACACACTTCCGTTCGGTGAGCAAAATAGCCCTCCCTCACAAAGTTTTTAATGCAGAGACATTGTACAGATGCATCCTAAAAAAATTGGAAAAATTACCACCCACCACTGAATTTTCAAACTTTATCGTGAGTGAGGTGTACTTTTAGTCAAACTTCACACACTTTTCTCTCACTTCATTCCCAAAACCAGATTCCTTTTCATTCATATACTCTACAAACCTTC
>NW_010381156.1:0-397 GCF_000414095.1 Morus notabilis
TCGCCCTTGTCAAATTATTATTGATTAGGTAACAAATTGCATTATCTCACATAATCAGATTATCTTTAGATTTTTTCCTTTAAAAAAAACATATATATATATATATATATACACTGTAAATTTCTTGCTTTCTTTAACAATATTTACCTTTTTTTTTTATTTACAATACTAGTGGAAAGTGCTACTTGTAAAGCACACGCCCTTATTTATTTATTAATTTATTTTGACAAATTCCCTTATTTATTTATTATTACATCACATCACGCTGACTTTTGCAGAATATGATGAAAGCGTTACGTTCTACAACATACTGTATACCGAGTATGAATTGATAAATAATTGCGATAAACTGGCAATTTTACCAAAATTTTCTTGTGAGAAATGAATGTGTGTGTGT
>NW_010381157.1:0-397 GCF_000414095.1 Morus notabilis
CGAAACGAGGTAATTTATTCCATCTTTTTCACTTTATATATGATGATGTAAAGAAACATGTGACCTCATCCCACCAGGTTGTGTTTTGAAGCTTTTTGCCTTTATTCTTGGCAAAAAGGAAGGATAATTCCATACACGTCCATCTAAACCCAATAAATTAAAGACGTCAACTTCTTGCAGCTTCGAAGCAAGGAATGATAATTAATTGGGGAACGTGTGTTTCACGAATTTAAAATTATTTTTAATTTATGTGTATTTTTTATGAGAAAAAAAATATTATAACGAATTATAAATTATGATTTAAATTATGGTACGAATTCTCATACTAAACACTCTCGATTAAAGAAAAAAAAATCTAGACTAAAGATGACACATTGCTTTGGGCGTTCTCTAATTT
>NW_010381158.1:0-397 GCF_000414095.1 Morus notabilis
CCACACCGGGATAAGAATGGCTCTAATAATCTTTTTTTCTTTTTTTTTTCCAGAAAACTCTAAGATCCGTTTGACGTCATAATTCTTAATTTTAATGTTTAAAATTTAAAATTTTATTAAAAAATATTATAACAGAATCAATGATTTAAATTTAAATATATAAAATAAATTGACCTAACATCTTAATAGAAGTATTGGGTGCGTTTAGAATTCGTTTCAAAACGTTTTTGGTTTTTTTATGAAAATGAAAATGAAAACGTTTTCATTTTCATTTTAAAATCATTTCTGAAAATGCGTTTAGTAGTTTTATTCTGAGATTAATTTCAGTTTAAAAAAAAACTGAAATTATATTTGGTGGTTTAATTTTTAAAAACATATAATAATATTTAAAATTAAA
>NW_010381159.1:0-397 GCF_000414095.1 Morus notabilis
GTTTTCAATCTAAAAAACATGGATTAAAGATGCTAATCCATTCACTTTAGGTCCCCAAATGAAGTTAATTTGGGTTTTCCTCGAAAACCGAGGTCAAAACAACATTTTCAAGCAAAACAAGGTCAAACCCAGTGTACACCGGTCAACCGGTGATAGAGCAGTGCAACACCACCGATCGACCGGTGGTGTACAATTCGGTCAACCAAACAGGTCGACCGGTGAGGCCAATGCAATCCAGTTGACCGCACAGGTCGACCGATGAAGAACATCAGTGTGAGAAAACTCATAAAATTAGTTCAAAAACCTGCAAATCCAATCCCAATTCAAAATATCTCAAGGGACAACACCTGAATCCCGATTCTAGGTACTAAATCAAGTCCAAAGAACCTGAGATCCC
>NW_010381160.1:0-397 GCF_000414095.1 Morus notabilis
AAGTGTGGTAAACTCAACGCTACCTCCCTACAAATTCCTTTTCCCCTAACCGATTCCCCCATTCCCACTTGGACTCCAAAACCGGCAGTGGGAGAAATAGGATCGACAATCTCTCCACAAGACTTAAGGAAATAAAATTGTGAGTTGCACCGGAATCAATTAGAACGATTACCTCTTGTCGAGCAAGCAAGCTACGAAGCTTCATGGTCTTAGGTGTCGAAAGTCCCACCACTGAGTTCAATGATAACGCAATGAGTTCCGGTTGCCCCTCCTCCCAATCAGTACTCGGCAGGACCAGCCCTTCCTCTTCACAATCCTCGGCGTCCTCATCACTCACCAGCATTATCCGCAACTCCTTTTTCTTGCAACGATGACCAAAGGTAAACTTCTCGTCGCA
>NW_010381161.1:0-397 GCF_000414095.1 Morus notabilis
TTTTGGGCGTTAATCAAATTTTGGCGCCGTTACCGGGGAGGTGCTACTAATAAGAGTAATCAGTAAATTTTGAGCCAAAGAGGTAAGTACATATTCTCTATATTTTTATTTTACTTTGTTTATTTTTTTTTTGGTTTGCGTGATCTATTTCTTAACTCACAAAAAAAAAACTTCCTTTGATTTCCGTGATTTGATTGTTAGCCTATATATATATATATATTTATATTAAAAAAAAACATTTTGTACGTGAAAAAAAAAAAACAAGAAAGTAAAAGTTGCTGCAAGTTTCCGTGTGCTTTTCTTCCTCTCTTTCTCGTTTCTTATTTTAAAAAAAAAAAATTTTTTTTTTAGTCACTATCATTGCCGTTCTCCTTTCTCTCTTTGCTTCCGTATATAT
>NW_010381162.1:0-350 GCF_000414095.1 Morus notabilis
GGGTTTAAAAAAAAAAAAAAAAAAAAAAAAAAAAAAAGAAGCTAAATCTCATTTAATTAATTTATTAACAACCGTCTCATATCAAAATTCAAAGGCCTTTTGGAAAAGTGCACCGTATCTTTGTTGGACGACAGGTATTTTATTTTATATTTTTTCCAAACTTTTGCCAATATAATAAGCCTTTATGTCGACATTTTCAAATTTGCTACTCGGTTGGTGCGGTATTAATAATTTCTAGCTGTGCATTGATGTGACACTCAAATTGATTAATGCTAGGAAATAAGAGTTACACAATTGAGCGTTTTGATTTGATATTTTAAGAACCCAGCCAACAAAAAAAAAAAAAAAAA
>NW_010381163.1:0-397 GCF_000414095.1 Morus notabilis
TTCTTCTTCTTCTTCTTCTTCTTCTTCTTAGATACAAAACTCACATATAAAAATGGGTTTCCGTTTGCCCGGTATTGTTGGTGCCAAGCAACTACTTAGGAGGTCTTCTTCAAATGGAAACCATGTAGCTTCAACTGTTGTAGCTGATGTCGCAAAAGGCTATTTAGCGGTCTATGTTGGGAATGAGAGCGGCAATATGAAGAGGTTCATGATCCCTGTCTCATATCTCAACCGGCCTATATTCCAAGAGCTGCTAAGTCAAGCTGAAGAAGAATTTGGATTTGATTATCCAATGGGAGGCCTTACTATTCCCTGCGCAGAAGATACCTTTATCGATCTCATTTCTCGCTTAAGTGCATGACGAGGGTAGACACCTATATATATATATATATATATA
>NW_010381164.1:0-397 GCF_000414095.1 Morus notabilis
AAAAAAATATCAATATTTAAAAAAAAAACTAGATAAAGTCTCATCAAATTAATCAAAAACATTACTTAAAAAAACAATAAAAAAACATAAATTCATCTTGTCATCTTATTATGCTAGTTGCCAGACTGCCACGGCATAACGTCTCAGTTTTACAAAACGGCGCTGAATGCAGGCAGAGGCAGCCACGTAACCCGTTTACATTTGGATATTTTTTACATGAATTGGGCTTTGATTGGACTATAGCTGGAATCCTTTAATCGTCATAGACCCATTTATGGGCCCAAGAGACATAAACACGGGCCGGCTAACAAGAGCAAGTGAAACTTCGAGGGCTTTGCAAAATAACTAAATAGAAAAGTTTTATTAGTAAAATAACTTTTTAAAAATTTTTATTTGT
>NW_010381165.1:0-397 GCF_000414095.1 Morus notabilis
ATATTTGGAGTTACTTTCTGTCTCTGCATTTTTTCAAACTCTCTGGAACAAGGTACGCATGATCTCTAGAATAAATTAGCTTCTAGAAAGAACTAATGGCCGATTAGCGTTGTTGATATGTAGTTAGGGAAACGGTGAGGTCATTTTTCAGATTTTTTACTTATTCTTTTTTCTTCTAATTACTGTTATTTCGTTGTATTCCTAGTTATATTTAACCTGTATGGATAGCTCATAAAATATCTTACAGTATTTCCATTGAAAGAATATCTTATTTAATTTATCTGCTGATCATCAGAGCTTCTTTTCATATATATATATATATATATATTTATTTATTTATTTTTTTTTCTTTTGAGGAAAGCTCTCTTTTCATGAATTGCAATATAGTATTATATAG
>NW_010381166.1:0-398 GCF_000414095.1 Morus notabilis
TATTATGATGATTATATGAGCAAACAAAATGGAAATTTGTTACCTGATAATCCGATCTGCATGAGTTGGGCCCTAATCAAAATCTGGTTGATTATATTGTCGATTGTGAATTTCTGATCGAATGAAAAACATGTGAACAAAAAGAATATAGAATTGAAAACATGATGAAAAATTTTCTGATGAAAGCTGATAAGTCAAAATTATGCGAGTTCAATAAAAATGATTATTTGCTTTTGTTTTGTGATATATAACTTATTTTTGATATCTCTAACGAATTATAACGTCATGATGTATCATCAAACTTTTTATTCATGATATGTATTAGCATATAGGATTTTTATTGATTCGTTTATTAGTAAATATTAATTAACTTGTTTTGATTACCACATCTTTTTTTT
>NW_010381167.1:0-397 GCF_000414095.1 Morus notabilis
TTTTGACTATGAGATATGACAGATGGATGTCAAGACAGCTTTTTGAATGACTATCTTGAGGAAACCATCTATATGGATTAGCCATAGGGTTACATAGAGGAAGGCCAATAGTAGAAAGTCTACAAACTGCAGAGATCCATTTATATATTAAAGCATGTGTCTAGATCATGAAACATCAAGTTTGATAAGGCTATTAAGTCTTATAGATTTGATCAAAAGCATGATGTATCAAATAAAAGAAAAGAAGATGTTCTTGTTCTTTACTAGCCCGAATATCTAATATTCTGTGGGAGTGGTCAGTCATTATCAGTTGAACTCATGATCGGATCATTGGGTAGCGATGTAGTATATCCTTAAGTGTATGAGGAAAGCAAGAAACTATAAGATAGTTTAGTCA
>NW_010381168.1:0-398 GCF_000414095.1 Morus notabilis
TTTTTTTTTTCTTTTTTTTTCATGTTTAATGTGAATATATTCAGCAGAATATGCCCCACATAGTAATCTCTTAAAATTTGATATCTTTTAGGGCGATTTAGTTGTTGATTGAATTTCATATCTACCACTTGGTAGTTCTTTATTTTTTTTTATATACATTTGGCCCCACAAGGTAATGCCATGATTTAATGAAATAAGTTTTGAATTTGGGGTTGTTTTTCCTTTTTATAGATGAAACGACAAGCACTTCATGACAATATGATTTACTACTATCTTTATGAATAGGTATGAAATGCCCCAGAAAGGAAGGTGACAGACAGCTCACTCATGACATAAAAACTTCACTCATATAGACCAATGGGAACAGGAAAGATTTATGGAAGGTGATTTTTTTTTTT
>NW_010381169.1:0-396 GCF_000414095.1 Morus notabilis
TTTTAAAATATTTTTTATTATCTTCTGCATTCTAATTGTATTGCATACTCATATTTTACATATCTTTTTATATCTTTAAATTATAGCTTAAATTTTAACGTTTAAGTATTCTAGTAATTCAAACTAAAATAAAAGAAAAAATTAACTACACTAATGTATGAATTCATAAGTCTATTGACTTTAAAGTTTAAAAAGTAAGTTAAATCTATTAGCGATTTGATTTATTTAAAAGAACAAACAAAAATAAAAATAGAATAAGGGTAAAAGAGAGAGAACATGTGCTTTTAAAAGGAAAAAAAAAAGATAGTTATACTGTTATTTTCTTTGAATATTTTTATTTAACGTAGGACCTTTGAACAAAATTTATGACTCCGCCACGGGTATTATGGAGATTAA
>NW_010381170.1:0-398 GCF_000414095.1 Morus notabilis
TTTTTTTTTTTAATTTTATTTCTTTGTTGGTTGAAAATTAACTTGTTAAAGAAAAATAGATATAAAATATGAGTGCTTACTCACCAGCGTGCTTAATAAATTAGAATCCGGACAAAACGTATGTGCGGCGGGCATGGTTGAAGAAAGATCAGCAAGGTTCAGTGCAGACAAGTTGCACCTTCAAATTCATATGTATTCATATATAAAAATTTCGTTTATTTTACCGATTTAAATTTTTAATTTTAAAATTTTTACAGTTAAAGATTTTAAAATGTTACATCTCAACTCGAATTTGTGAAGCAAACGATGCCAACATTCTTGAAATTCTTGGTACTTCACCAAGACACCACCTTAATTTGATGCACTTTATTTATTTATGTATTTTTGTTAAAAAAAAA
>NW_010381171.1:0-398 GCF_000414095.1 Morus notabilis
AAAAACATCATTTGGTACTCATAGTTTAGCACTTTATCAAATTAGTATCATCTGTTAAATGTTTGAGAAATCTCATTTCAGAACCATATTATTTAAGCAAAATAATAATAATAGTAATAATAATAATAATAATAATAATAATAATAATACATAAATACAGAATATATAATAAATAAACTGATATTATTTCATTAGTTTAAACTGATATTATTTCATTAGTTCTGATATCACCCATGATTAAAAAGGACAAATGAAGCAAAAGCCTGGAGCTTATTACAACCCATTCTGTTTCTGCTCACACCTCGCCATCCCAGAGATCTTCAAGAGTCCTGTACACGCCTAGAGTCTCGTGTACAAAATCTTTTCCTTTAACCATTTTTTCCTGCAGTCCAGAAGGA
>NW_010381172.1:0-398 GCF_000414095.1 Morus notabilis
TTAACAAAAATGCACATCAAAATTAATTAAGATATACTAATCAATCAAGTTTGGAAATTTTATGCCCAAATATATAAATAAGACACATACACATACACATAGGCTTTAATCTTTATTCTTTTTTGAATTCAAATAATATTGAAAGCAAATAAGCGGGTCGTGTTCAACCCTTTAATTAACAGAAATGAAAAAATTAATAATAATATTCTGACATATTATTATAAACAAAGATTGATGAGAACCGTATAATCTTTCCTTCAAAAAGAAAAAAAAAAGAAAAAAAAGCTCACTTCCACGCTAATCAGAAACTCAACCTTCTAGAATATTAATCAAATAGAGAAATATAAAATTTAATAAATAAGGAATAACTTCGCCGAAAAGGCAACCTTCATGTACAA
>NW_010381173.1:0-398 GCF_000414095.1 Morus notabilis
AAAAAATATTATAATAAATTATGAATTATGATTCGAATTAAGGTACGAACCCACCAATTAAATAATCCAAAAGTTATTGCCAATTACTAGGCTTGCGTATATATAAATTATAAACTAAGGACTTAAATCTAGTAAACCTGCAGATCAAGCCAGCAAATGTTGGATGCATCTCAAATACACAAATCTTTTTTCTTTCTTTTTTAATTTTGCTTTGAAAGTACACAAATCTTTTGAAACATACAAGAATACTTTTTATTTACTTATATTAAATAAATTATCGATCGTATGACTTTATTTATGTATACTAATACCATGCATTAATCTAGCTAGGATTAATGCAGATACTAGCTAGCACATTATGTGTTTGAAATATTAGAACTTTTTCAGTTTATCGATTC
>NW_010381174.1:0-398 GCF_000414095.1 Morus notabilis
TTTTTTTTTTCCTGATGTTGGTTGTTGCAATACACTTTTGATTGACGGCCTTAGTGGGTAAGTTATTGAAGAAAAATTTTCAAAAAAAAAAAAAGAAAGTTATTTTGTCGGAACAATTACAAGATAAATTTCAATTTTACATTTTACATTTTTTTTCAAGCATATCAGTTTATTCTCATATTTATTCAAGATGATTTTTATCTTCAGATTTTGTGATTGTTGCATCATCTTTAAGGACACTCAGCTCTCGTTTATTTCACCGATTTGAGTTTTCAATTTTAAGTTTCTATAGTAAAAAACTCTCAAAAAATGTCACATCTAACTTTTTCTACTACAGTAAAAATCTCTCAAAAAATATCACATCTTAACTCGAATTAAAAACTCAAATCTGCGAAGTG
>NW_010381175.1:0-398 GCF_000414095.1 Morus notabilis
ACCTGCGGCAAACTCCTTCCCCTTTAATTGATAATCTCGTTCCCATAACCACCCCATATCCATCCGTCCAATCTATAGGTAAATCCAATCGTCTCACCAATTCCAACGAAATAAAATTGTGAGTCGCCCCACTATCGATCAGGATTATTACCTCTTTCCCGCGAACCACTCCTCAGAGCTTCATGGTCTTCGGGGCGGTGAGTCCAACCACCGAATTGATGGAGTGCTCCACCACTTCACCTTCCTCGAGTGCCTCCACCTTTCCTTCGTGCGTCTCCTCCTGATCCTCTTCATCGCACACGATGAGCACCTACAACTCCCGGTTAGGGCAATGGTGCCCAAATACATACTTCCCGTCACAGCGATAGCAAAGGCCTTTTTCGCTCTTCGCTTGAAGT
>NW_010381176.1:0-397 GCF_000414095.1 Morus notabilis
AAGTCTAACGGCACCAAGCCTCGTAAAATGTTTGGGTCTCGACCCTAATAATCATCGAAGAAAGGCTTAAATAAGTGGTCAAAGTGCGCTCTCAATCCTAACCCTAAATAATTAATATATAAGATTAGATTACTACTAAATAGGATTTGGGGTCATGCAAGTCCAATTGAGCTAAATTATTGCCTCAACTTTAGCAGACATATATAACTTTAGTCTTCCAAAAATAGTAGAACAAGACAATATTAGTTATAATTACATGACCTCCACCGAAGGGAAATGGCCTAAAATTTCCTCTCCTCACAAAGAAAAAACAAAATCATGTTCCTAATACTTTGTCATGCTATAATTTTCATTCGTTTTGCGTGAAACATTAATAATAACAACAAGAACAATAACA
>NW_010381177.1:0-398 GCF_000414095.1 Morus notabilis
TTCTGGTGTTCTATGTTATTTAATATATATATTTTAAATTATGGAGAGTACGACATGGCTTTTTTGATAAGAATTTTGTTGTCGTTTAAGCACTAAATGACAGTAAAATTTTAACGACATGTCTTCTGTAGACGTTGTGGAGGAAAAGGAACGAGAAAATGTTCCGGTGTTCTATGTTCTTTAAAAAAATTGTTTTTTTTTTTTATAAAAATTGTGGAGAGTACGACATGGCTTTGTTGTTAAGAATTTTGTTGTCGTTTAAGCACTAAATGACAGCACATGTCTTCTATAGAAATAGAAGTTCTGCTTGTAACTTGTCGTTTATGGGAAAAAACGAAAAATTAAGAAATCGACTCCACTGGGGATCGAACCCAGAATCTCTGGTTCCGTAGACCAGC
>NW_010381178.1:0-398 GCF_000414095.1 Morus notabilis
AAAATAATCATAATTTGTAATTGAAAAAAAAATAAATAGAAAAAAAAAAAGATTGAAAAAACATCCAAAAAAATAGTAGACAAAGGATCCGTTTAGTTTATTGATACGAGTTTTTGATTCGAATTTTTAATTCGAGTTTATTTATAATTTTATGTGAAAATTTTTTACTATAATAATTTTTACTAAATGTGACTATTTTTTATAATTTTTTATTATAATAAAATTTAAATAAGTGAAATGAACGATATCAAAATTTCACTCAAAACTCAAAGTCCCCTTAGAGAGAGAAGAGTCAGTGCGGCGGATAGGAGGGGATCTTCGATGGCGGGAGATTGATGCGCCAATTTTATTTAATATCAAAAATTTATATAGATAGCTGTTAACAACAGTGAGTAGAT
>NW_010381179.1:0-398 GCF_000414095.1 Morus notabilis
TCACCATAACTCAAAAATGCAACTGAACATGCTTAGTAATGTGGAGTTCTAAATTATAAATTTTCATTAAAACTATTAAAATGCATATATTATCTAGTTTCAATATAATTTTAGCCAAATAGTTTCACTTTTAACATGTAAAAATAAGATCCAATAAGGTATTAATTTGTGTAACAATGATTTTGAAAACATACAGCGACAATAAATAAATACCTCATTCTTTTTTAAGTTATGACAAATATTTTATCTTGTAACACTGCATTTAAGAAGAATATACATTCTTATATATTCTAATTTTTGTACGTTATTGTAGAAAATAGAAAATCAAATACAAACTCTAACAAGTTTAATCCAGTATATCAGTTTCCACAATAATCTAACCTATATCATATAAAAAT
>NW_010381180.1:0-398 GCF_000414095.1 Morus notabilis
AGGTAACGACGGTCGCGATAGCGGAGTACCAGACAAACCGCTATCGCTGCCTCGCGCTGCTCGTGAGCTCCCACAGAGTTTTTTGTGCCCTGCAAATGATTTGAGATGCACACCTATCCTGTAGGAGCCACCGGAGGTAACGACGGTCGCGATGGCGGTGTGACAGACAAATCGCTATCGCTGCCTCGCGCTGCTCGTGAGCTTCAGACTCTTATAGCGCCTGCAATTAACACGGGCGTCGTGTTTTGCAGGTGTATTACGATAGCGCCTTGTTCTCTGCCGGTTGCCAAACCATGACTGATCTGGAAATTGTGCCTGTCGAACCGCAAGACATCCCGGCGGTCATCGATTTTGTCCTGCATGCCCGTTCGGAAATTTTCCCGATGCTTGATTCGGCA
>NW_010381181.1:0-398 GCF_000414095.1 Morus notabilis
AATAATAATAATAATAATAATAATAAACAAAATCACATAAATCCAATCAATATAACAACAAAATCCAAAGAAAATCATATAGAAACCCAGTCAAAATCATGATTGGGTTAGGCTGCTGGTGTCGTTCGTGAAGAATGGGTGTCGTCGGCTAAGCGAACGCCGCACGTTTGATTCTCTCTCGCTCTGTATTCTCTCTCTTCTTTCAATTCGTTCGAGTCTCTGCATCGTCTTCTTCGTTAACTACCTCTGAAACCTTTGTAGAGAGAGATTGAGAGAGAGAAAGGAAAGAAGTTTGCTTGAAGAGACAAGATGGATCAACAACGGTAACAATATCGAATCTTGCAGAGCAGCTGAGAGATTGTCAAATTCGATTCCAACAGGACTGAGCCTCCGTCTCC
>NW_010381182.1:0-398 GCF_000414095.1 Morus notabilis
TTAAAAGAGATGTGAAAATTTTTGAAATTTCCGCCTACAAGTTTGTTGTAGTTTAAATGATTTTTCACTTAAAAATCACAACTTGATCCTACTGGTATAGCTTCGCTACAACCCCGGGACAGCCTCAGGACAACCCCGGAGTAGCCCCGGGACAGCCCCGGGACAGCACCGGGACAGCCCCGGTACAGCCCTAGGACATCCCCGGGACATCCCCAGGGCAGCCCCGGGACAGCCCCGGTACAACACCGGGATAGCCTCAGGAAAACCCCGGGACAGCCTCGGGGTAGCCCCAGAACAGTCCCTGGACAGCCTCGGGACAACCTCAGGGCAGCCCCGGTACAGCCCCCGAACAGCCCCAGGAAATCCCCGGGGCAGCCCCGGTACAGCCCTAGGACATC
>NW_010381183.1:0-398 GCF_000414095.1 Morus notabilis
TTTGATCTTCATGGGTCGAATGTTGGAATTCCTTAAATTCTTTGAATTTGAGTTTGAGTCATCGAAAAAAGAGTCAGTGGGTCTTCCGCCTGGCCATCCATGACCAATAAGCACATGGTTGAATCGGCCACATCGATGAATAAAATGAGGAAAAAAAAAGAAGGAAAATAGGGAACAAAATGAGGGAAAAAAAACGAAGGAAAATGAGGAACGAAAATGGTAAAATTTTTTCAATAAAATGAGGAATTATCTGATTAGGATGGTATAAGCGTAATTGTGCTTTCAATTCTTACTAAATAAATGGCACATGATAATTCCGTCACTTATTATAACAGAAGACAAAAACTTGTTAACGAAATAAAGTTTGGGGAGAACGAATGTTACTTTTTAAAATTCAA
>NW_010381184.1:0-398 GCF_000414095.1 Morus notabilis
AATCAAAACCATGGATTTAAACGCATGAAACAAATGGTCCTCTATTCTACACACTTTTCCAATCTGATATGATTTTAACGAGGCCTAAAGATCAGAAATTGATCCTACTAGTAAGAAAGCTGTACCAAAAAAAAGTCTCTTTTCTTGCATTTAAAAAATGTATGGTCCTTAATCTAAGGTCTATATGTACTATAGTCTCATTTTAGTTAATATATTATATATCTTTCTCAGGCCATGGCGTTGATCTTATAAATTAGACTGATTGATCATGGTATCATACAGCGACTTTTCCCCTTCATACTGCTCAAGGGCTGCTTATACATTGGGGCGCTATAGAATTGAAAGGGTGCAATGCATTTTTTTTTAAAAAGTAAAAAAAAAAAAAAAAAAAAAGGGGG
>NW_010381185.1:0-398 GCF_000414095.1 Morus notabilis
AAGTCTATACGTGTTTGAGGGCGTGACAGACCCCCTAACAAAATTGTACCTACAATAAATAAGTAATACTTGATTCATAAGTAATACTTGATTCAGAACCTAGCAAGAGTGTTATCTAATAAAATAATATAGTGAACCACTTTTTATTTAGCTCATGTAGAGTCAGTTGAAGAATGCCTTGACGAGATCTTTTCAAGAAACATTAAAATAATTTAAAAAAAAGATACAAACCATCTATTAGAATGTAACCTACTCAGAATGAACTTTCTCTTGAATATCAAGAGGCCATAACGACATAAAGCAACACTTACTCTTTGTTCTACTGATAAACAGAGCCAAAATAGTTGCAATTCATAAAAGGTCATCCTAAATTCTAAAAAATTTGAATAATATAAAGA
>NW_010381186.1:0-399 GCF_000414095.1 Morus notabilis
CTAAACTAATTTACAACCTCCAATGAGATTGATTTACTTCCATTGATAGAATTCGTCTCAAAATCGATACAGCACGACAGGGGCGTGAGCCCTTATCGGAAAAGAGAAAACTCATTAAATTAGTAGTAATTCAAGTTTGAGTACTATATAAATATACTCTTTTTTTTTTCCCCCTAAAGAAACGTGTACTATTCTTTTATCCAATTTGTCTATTTCCATTCTCTGTGTTTCATTTTTCTAATTTAATTTTCTCAATGACCTAAACAAGTTTGGTAAGTTTGGTACCACTTCCACATCTGCTGAGGGTAACCCTAGCACGTAAAGTCTGGAAACGACAAAATGACCATTAATTAGCCTTTTAATCTTCAAGCCCAGTTCCTTCCTTTAGACTAGAAGAGG
>NW_010381187.1:0-399 GCF_000414095.1 Morus notabilis
CAATGAGAACTTTTAAATTAAATCCTTCTAAATTTAAATTAGCTTCAAACATAATAGAGTTACAAAAATAAAGCTAGTTAATTTATGATTCAATTTACGTTAAAAATCTTTATCGAATGTGTTTTTCATAATATTTTATAAGTCGGACGAAATAAATATTATATTTTAAAAGCAGAGATTTATTGTTATAATTGGGTGTTTAAAATATCATATTAGTTAATGATTATTAATAAAAATATGACAATATAAGTAATCGTTAAATTAATTTAACGACACACTGTCCCCTTTTTTATTAAGAAAAAAAAGAGGTATTACCCTCCAACTGGCAAAAAGAATTAAGGATTCCCATAAAAACATAAGGAATTAATGATTTAACATTTTCTGTTCTTAAAAAAAAAA
>NW_010381188.1:0-399 GCF_000414095.1 Morus notabilis
AAAAATTTAAAACTAAAAACTCAAATCAGAGAAATGAACGAAGCCTAAGATAAAAAAACGACAATAGGAAGCCGCATGAGTCTCAGTTTTATTTTTCCCCCTTTAATAAAAAAGTCTCCTGTGGAATTGGGTGGCCAAATATTAACTTCAACCGCATAATTTAAGGCTGAAATTGACGGAAAAAATAGAAGCCAAATTGCAGTCACTGCAAAAGAAGAAAATTATAATTTATGATGGTACATTGTATTCCAATATTTTTTTCTCTAGAAGTTATTGTTAAGAAAATAATAATAATAATGATGACAACGAAATAAACGATGCAAATTTTAGATTTTGAAAACATATATTGGTATAACAAACAGATCATTATAAGAAACAAAACAGTTAAAGGACCTTATT
>NW_010381189.1:0-398 GCF_000414095.1 Morus notabilis
TTTTTTTTTTTTTTTTTTTTAAGAAAGACTTTGTTTGCCTGGGTAGGATTAGAAAATATCGAAATAAAAGGATAGCTACTGAGGATTTTGACCCGGTGCTCAAATTAATATACGATTATTCTAATTGCACTATTATTTGCTAGGAACGCCGTGCTATATAATATTATAGGTCTAAGATAAATATATCCACTATCCACAAGCCTGGCTATACAAGGAAAAGAGTTTTAAACATGGTTTTGTCCAAGTATTTCTTCTTTGCAACATTACTTGTTGCTTTAATTCACGCTGATGATGATAATCTAACAGGTAAGTAAATAAACATTAATTACCATCAATATTCTTTCATTAATTAATTAATCAGAACTACTTTTCCTAACATGCGTAGATAGAGCATGATT
>NW_010381190.1:0-398 GCF_000414095.1 Morus notabilis
ATTTCTGTCTGAGATTGAAAATGTTTTCATTTTTATTTTCATATAAAAATAAAATTATTTTAGAACAAGTTTAAAAAACGTTCAATATCGCCCTCTCGTCTGGTTTCCCACCATTAGATCCGTATCTGAATTTGTTTTATTTGAAAATTGAGAATCATGGGTTACTTAAGACAGTCATTTAGAACCTGTAATTAACTTTGTATTGAGTTTTGAGTCATGGAATTGATTACATTTGGAATTTACGAACATTTGGGTTTGGCTGGTAGAATAGCCTGCTTTTTGCCACATGTTTTGTCCCCCCAAGTAAGGTAATTTTACCTACCAACTTTCCCTTGTAATTGACGTCAATAGTACCCCGCTCCACCACCTACATTATTCATCTCTTTATTATTATTATT
>NW_010381191.1:0-399 GCF_000414095.1 Morus notabilis
CTTACCACTTGTTCACTTTTCCAGGAAGAGGTTTTCTTTTCATCTCTTTGCTCTTACAAAACCCTGCTTTTATTTTATATGCCTGTGACAAATTCTAACTTTCAAAGTAAGTTAACTTTTGTTTTTGTATTTTAATTATGTGAAATTCTGAGGTTACATCACAACTAGCTCTTGGTATTTAATTTTGCTTTGAAAAATCTTTGAGTCGCTTGTTCAACTATTATGGCAGTTGACTAGTTGAAAATGCATGTCACATTCTTCATTTGTGATATCAAGGTAATTGGTGATCTTTTTGTGATGGAATTCCATGAGTTTTTCAAATACATTAATTCTAACAAGATTTTTATAAGAATATACATCTTGGTCAGTTATCTAATAACCCTTAATCTATATTTTCTT
>NW_010381192.1:0-399 GCF_000414095.1 Morus notabilis
ATCATATTCGCCATGCCATTTTGGAATGCTTTAACATGGGGTCACTCTATTCAGCAATAAATAAAAATAAAAATAAAAATAAAAACATGGGGTCACTCTCAATGTGCTTCTTTCGTTAATTTATTTGTCCATTTCTTCCATACAATTTTTATTCCGTACACTTGTAAATTCCTTATCGTAAAAGAAATGAAGTAAGCGTTTAGATCATATATAAGCAATCCTTATTTAACTAAAAGAAAATACGAAGATATATTCCACCCTGAAAGAAAAAAAAAGAGGCAAAGATCTTTAGGAGAAAAGGCTTAACTAAAATTAATAGACAAATATTTAACTATATTTCATCTTAAAAAATGGCATGCGAAATACTCTTTATTATTAGCAAATAAAAATACCCTGAAA
>NW_010381193.1:0-399 GCF_000414095.1 Morus notabilis
GTTGATATTTTTGACACTAACCCGTAAAAAATCGAGTCATGTTCGTGTCGTGTCGTCGTGTCGTAACCCGTATTGCCAGCCCTACTTAAAATAAGGAATACCCATTTGACAATGATGATGATGCTGACCCACCGAGTGTTCGAGAAATGTTCTCTAAGAACAAGAGCACAGACATTTATATCAAACTCCCAAACATCATTCTCATCATCGAATTTGACTTCGAAAGTCAACATTCAACTTTTAACTTCTTCAAAAAATGGAAAAAAAAAAAAAAAAAAAAACGTGGTTTTGGAATTAATCCAATTAGTGACACGCCCACGTAAAAGGACTCAACTTAAACTTTAGAACATGTCAGTTCGTAAAGATGGTGGTTCCAAAAACAAGCGGAACAAAAAGTTA
>NW_010381194.1:0-399 GCF_000414095.1 Morus notabilis
CCACGAAGAAACTACTGAAGTCTCCCTTGTTTTGTGTGTGTGTGTGTGTATTTGATGTGTGTAATGGCACTCTTGTAAATAAATAAGTATAAAAGAAGTGACTTGTTATTAAGCTAATTTGTTTTAGAAAATAGAATTATGCTAGAGTCTATATTTAGTATGAGGCGGTCAGAAAATGTTAAATACAGACTCTATTACAGGCTTTGTTACATACTCTAGTCTAATATTTTGACACATGGCATCTCTATTTTCTAAAATAAAGTAGCTTAATACTAAGTCACTCATTTTATACTTATTTACAAGAGTGTCATTACTCTCTTTTATCTCTCAAATATAACGATTTTGCCATTCTTGTTCAAATATAAATCAATGACTTTACAAATTCCGTAAAAGCAAAAA
>NW_010381195.1:0-399 GCF_000414095.1 Morus notabilis
ATTTTTATTTTGTTGGAGGAATAAGTGTTATGGGGAGAGAGGGTAATGTACTCAAATAATCTCGGGGAGGCGGTGCTTCTACGCGTGGCATATAAATCCTTCAGCCTACAAAACCTTGTTGACGAGATTAAGCACCTTTACCACCCCACCAAGCAATTGGTGGTAAATTGGAAATGTATGAAGGCATAATCAAACGTATTGTATGTTGCAGGTGGGTGGGATCTATATAGAGTTGTCAAACGTGCCGGGCCGGGCCGGCATGGCACGCTTGACCCCAGGCTTATCACGGGCTTGGGCCGTGCCAGGCACGGCCCTGCACAGTGTAGGGCCGTGCCTGGGCCGGGCTTGAAAAGAAAAACTCAGGCCCGGTCCAGGCCCTGGCCCTAGTCCATAAGGGCC
>NW_010381196.1:0-399 GCF_000414095.1 Morus notabilis
CACCCACAGTCATCATACTTGAGAATCTCTCTAATAAGGCCCAATTCGCTTTAAATAATAAGGTTGAAGTGAGAAAACAAGTTAAAACACTCATTTTCTCCATCTTTAACCATGGTTATTAAATGACCTCTGGTTAAGCCTGACCTCTATAGTTTTCCCATCACATGCGGCTGTCCATTTCCCACTAATAAGGCCTTGGGTACGTAATAGACCAGAACTTTTTAGCTGATCCATTGTTATCTGCCATTAGATCCCACATTCACTTGTTAATGAATCCATGCACGTAAATTTATATATATGTATATCTACACACATATACAAGATGAATAACAAGAATTGGGCAACCAACCCCACGGCCAAAAGATAGCTTAAGAGCATACATATTTTGCATAAAAATTA
>NW_010381197.1:0-399 GCF_000414095.1 Morus notabilis
CAGAATTAAATGAAATGTTATTCTGAAGCAGAATAACATTTCCAATCTTGTCTTGTCGATCCTTTGTATTCCTTTGGCCTAGTACCCCAAGATCACGCATCCGATTCCTGCTATAATGATTCTGTTCAGTTCGGTTTATCTCTTCTGCAACCTCATCACCAAGACTTTCCTTCTTTCTCAGAATAAAACTCCAGCCCTGCCAAGGTATTTTATCATTTCTCTATTGCTGACTCTTCTCTTGCTTTCTTGTGTTAATGATAAATTAAAGACAACAGTCACATGACAAAAAGTACAAGAAGAATTAACTGACCGCACGTGACATGATTTATTGTACAATATAATAAGCTTGAATACGCGGTCTTTTGATCGGAAGGTTAAAGCAAAGTGTGTGCGTCGTGT
>NW_010381198.1:0-399 GCF_000414095.1 Morus notabilis
AGAAAACCTTCAAGCTTTGAAAGTAGAATATCTTTCCACACTTCCGGTCTATTTATGGACACCATTCTCAGCAGATCTAGGCTCTTAGAGCGAACAGCAATCGCTTGAAATGGATCATCCGTGATAGCATCCACCGTATCAACTATGTTCACCAAAGCAGCTATATAGTCTACGTCCTGCTCATCCTCTTCGAGCTCGGACTCTAACGCACTCTCCAGAAGATGCTGAAGTTCTCCTACGGCTCTCTCTGGCTCCATCGAACTGAGCTTGGACATATATTCAGCCGTGGCTTTTTTGGGCAGCAGTCGCCTTCTAACTATATCAACCAGCTCTCTTCCTATCTCAGGAACTTCAAGGTCCCAGCTAGTTAAATTGCTGGCCAGCCTCATATAATTGAGA
>NW_010381199.1:0-399 GCF_000414095.1 Morus notabilis
TTTTTTTTTTTAATTCTCCAACTAAATAAATTCTTAATTATTTTGTTAAAAGTGACTTTTTTTAAGAAAATATTTATTTTAATTACAAATCATAGGCAATCATTTTTTTTAGGGGATTGACTATCAATTGTGTCATATAGGTTTTAATAGCAAGTTATGAGATGCCACTCTTTCGAGAGGTGTTTGATTTGACTATTTTATAATTTTTTCTAAACGTTTGATATGACTACCTAGGTAAAGCATTTTAAAGCTATTTAATATGATGTCAACTCAAGAGGTTGTATGTGCATGTTACGGCTTTAAGAACGGAGAAGGAAGACATCAAAAGGACTTGTTTATACCGTATATTCTCATAACGACACTTAAAAGATATATAAGTGTGTGTCTATATATATATAT
>NW_010381200.1:0-399 GCF_000414095.1 Morus notabilis
TTTTTTTTTGTTTCACATGAACATAATTACATAATGTTATACATCCACATCATTAGATAATGAAACCAAGAGCTTGCGAGAGGCGTCACACCAGCGAACATAAGCATTATAGAGATTAGGCCAGTCGGAGGAGGGACAGTGCGTGAAGTGGTCAAGCCAAAGGGACAAAACCTTCTCTTGCTGCTCCACCTCTTCAAGCATTTCTATTGTCTCCTCCAGAACTCCCTCCAACTCCGTCCTCTCCGTGCTGTTCAGGACAGGCGTGTCGATGCCATTGCCCGCCCTGCACAGCAGCGGAAGCCACGAATGCAGCAGCTGTATCTTTATTTGATTCTGTTGCTCTTTCTTGTTCTTGTCCCCTTTGGTTGTTTTCAACTCTTTCCATTGCTTGAACATGAA
>NW_010381201.1:0-399 GCF_000414095.1 Morus notabilis
AACTCAAATCAACGAACTAACTTATCTTCTGGTATCGTGTGATATTTTGATGTTGACTGATGTTCTTTAGCTTTGTTCTTCAAAATAATGCACTGCCAATGAATACATGAAGGAAAATTCACTATTACTATTATTTAGAAATTTTTATAATAGGACATGTATTTTTACTCAACACATAAAAACCGTTGTTTTTAATTATTATATTAGTTTTTTATTTTTAATTATCGTATTAGTTTTTTTATTTTTAATTATCGTATTAGTTTTTTTATCAATAAAATATGTACATTTCTAGATTAAAAGATCACAATGCACTATATAAAACTGTTCATACATTTAATAATACGATCCCGTTTGGTTGGAGGATTCGTTCCCTGATTCGAATCATGGTTCATGGTTCGC
>NW_010381202.1:0-399 GCF_000414095.1 Morus notabilis
TAAGCACAATGGCGCCTGCGCCCAGCGTGTGAGTCGGCACGAACGGCACAAACACAGTGCTTTGCGGTTGTCGAACCAGGGTGAGTGCGTCAGCCAGGCAACTGTGGAACATGAAGCCCTGTGCTACGAAAACAGGGATTGCAGCAGATTGAGTAATCGGTAGCGTGATCCAGGCGAGGGCTTTGTGTTCTGTATGCAGAAAACTCACTAGGCTTGCGACATCCAGTTTGAGTTCGTCGGTGTCGGCAGGCAGCGATTGAGGATCGATGATCACGCCATTGAATGCATCCAGCTCAAACTTCATGGGTCGCTCTTGATTGTGTCGAACAGGAGCGGGCAGCTTAATTTTTTGCAGGATGGCTGTCGAACCTTGCGCTGATGCAGTTCCGCCTGCGGCTA
>NW_010381203.1:0-399 GCF_000414095.1 Morus notabilis
TGTCTGTTTAGTTCAATGATTCGAGTTTTTAATTTGAGTTAAGATGTGATTATTTTTTAGAGTTTTTTACTGTAATAAAAAAGTAACTATTTCTAAGAGTTTTTTACTGTAACAAAACTCGAATCGGTGAAATAAATGAAGCGTTAATTTACTCTTCCCACACTCTTCATAACAAATTATTTTACAAAAAAAAAAAATAATAATAATAATAATGCACTCCATCCTTTAAAAAAAAAATTATTTAAGAGACATACATCATCTTAAATACGCGTTATGAAAAATCACAAAATTCTCACAATATCTAATGATACTGAATAAAATATACAAAAATACAAATATAATTTTGCTTATTATAGAAAACTTAAATAATACCGTTGTGGAATATTTTGTAATAATTTT
>NW_010381204.1:0-399 GCF_000414095.1 Morus notabilis
TTTTTTTTTTCCATCACATATTTGGAACTTAACCTAGATCTATGCAAAGTTGTCTTGTCTCCAACAACCTTAGCTTAATCTATGCATGGCTTGTATTCCCTATGCAAAAGCCTATCAACTTCTTTTATCCTTCCTTTATTTCCTCTTAAAAATCGGCCCATTATCCTCCTTTATTTTTGTTTTCAAGCTTAATTTCTAGCCTTTGGATTCATAGCTGATAAAGTCAATGAAAAACTCATGTGAATTCACGGCAAAAATGATGAGCAAAAGGGGGAAGTAAATCTTGCCATATTACCATTAAATGCATGCATTTGAACGTTGGAGCTAAAATATGGCAAGGTGGCTATAGAGATTCTTTAGATGATTTGTTACCGTTGGTAATTTAAGAGATTTCCTTAT
>NW_010381205.1:0-400 GCF_000414095.1 Morus notabilis
CCCTTATGTCTCTTGACGTCTTATGTACGTCACGGTTTATACCAGATCGAACATAGCACATGCAGTAAGAGTTGTGAGTGGATGAGCAATATATGTAAACAATATTGAGAAGCAGTGAAGTGAATTCTCAGTTATGAGGTACTGCAGATTCAACCTTTGTCGTAAAGGTTTTCATGTGTTTTTTACTTTTTAGTTTGTGCTCATAATTTGGAAGATAATCAATTGCCGAGCGAGCTCTTCATGCACGTTTGGCCAAAACAAAATATTTGTGGTGCTAGAACCATATGGGGCAACTATGAATATTGAAATAAGTAGCATCTTAGGAGAAGTGCTAAGAGAAAAATATTGAATTTATCTATTTAAGTACATGATTTATTAAAAATACGTATTTTAAAAAAAA
>NW_010381206.1:0-400 GCF_000414095.1 Morus notabilis
TGAACGGTCCTTCAATTTTACAAAAGCAGAGGAAAAGTGGAATCCAACGAGGTGAAAACTCACGTTACTTGAGAATGTCTGTCAAGCAAAGAACGGTACAGAAAGATTTCTACAAAAAGTAACTGGAAAATCCTATCATGTTTTTGTTGTGTTTCGATCTTCAGCTATCAGCAAAAAGTTCCGAACCTTTTTCTTTTTTTCTTCTTTTTTTTTTTTTTCAAATGGGAAGCTTTCAATTCAACTTTATGTGCATATAAATATAATATTGGTAAACACTCGTATACGTAGTTATACGATAGTGTCGTGCATTCAGATGGGAAGAGTTACAAAATCTTGCACTCTATTCTTTTCAAAAAAAAAATTTAATAAGAATATTTTTACTGATACTCTTAAATTTTAG
>NW_010381207.1:0-400 GCF_000414095.1 Morus notabilis
TTTTGAGTATAACTATCATGATATCACAAGTTCATAATAAAATTAAAAAGATGTAATGAAAAATATATATATTTTTTAGTTTTTTATGAGTTTCATGTCGTGTTCGGTTTAAGCGGGTTTAATTTAAAATTGACTCATATTTTTTATGTCAATTTTAGATCGATTCAATTCTGACTTAAACATTTTTTTTTTATAATTTTAACTATAAAATTTGTGTCATTTTCAAATCGTATTATCGTTCTTTAACTCATATTGTTGACATAACTTGTCTACGTTGTTTTTCTAATATCATCTTTATCTTTTCTGGGCAGTTACAACAATAAATTGCGGAATTCCGGCAAAAACAGCTGGCCAATTGGAGTAATAAATATTGGACAGTATGAATTTAAAAAAAAAAAAA
>NW_010381208.1:0-400 GCF_000414095.1 Morus notabilis
TTTACATATTTATCTAATATAATATAATTTTAATCAATTTTAACAGTAAAAAATTAACCCGATCTATCAAAGAAGGTCCCCTATTTAATAATAGAAAAATAAAGTTGTTATCTTCTAACGTTAATGTGTAGTTTGACAGTACATCAACGTGTAATTTAGTTGTACATTTACGATACAAATTGACAGTAACTGTCACCTAAATTACGTTTCCGGCCGGTACAATCATGATGCATTTAATAGTTTTCATTACCAAGAGTCCCTTGTAATATTGATATTATGGCCGTATTTGAAATTGATTTTATTTTTATTTTTTATGTTAAAAAATATAAAAAATAAAAATATTTTTAAAATAGTGTTTAGCGTAATAAAGATAAAAAATAAAAATAAAAATAATTTTTTA
>NW_010381209.1:0-400 GCF_000414095.1 Morus notabilis
GAATAAAACTAGAGGAAATTATTTTCAACAGAAACCTCCCCGAGTGATGTGCTGAGAAATTTCAATGCTCCAGGAAACAAAAAACAAAAAAAAAAGACAAAAAACGAAAACAAAACAAAAACAAAAGACAACAAAAGGTGAAATGGCAAAGCAAGTCCACGTTTCATCACGCCCTCCGGGGCAAAGTTTCAACTCTCATCCTGCAAGAATTTGAGTTTTTGTGGGATCTCACGACCAATATTGCAACAAATAGTACCCGTCCATAAAAACCAAGAAAATATGACTTGCTAAAAAAATTCAAATTCTTCCTCATTCTGCTTTAAATAGCATTTAATGCTATGCATTAGACATGACATCAAATCGTATAAATATGTGTAGTCCCCACAAAAGGGAAAAAAAA
>NW_010381210.1:0-400 GCF_000414095.1 Morus notabilis
GATTTGTCTTCAATTCTTCAATATGGCATTTATTCACGTAATATATAATTGATCAAGACTAAGCATGCACGTGTTATATATTTAGAAGTTGGGTGTCATAGGATATTTATTCTTGTAACAATGATTCTGAAAATGTACAACACCATTTTTGTTATTGTTACATCAGTTCAAATTCATTCTTATATATGTGAAAAACATTTTATTACCTCTCTTAAGTCATACATCTTACACGTAGAACTGGTCCTGCTATAATCATTCTATTAATTTTCTTAAACCTTCTTAATTATCCGTTAAAGAATTCCATATAATTACAAACCTAAATGTGATTGAAGACTGTAACACTAACCTCCTTTTTACAATTATATAGGTATTCATTGCCATTGCTGTGATCCTTGGTGAT
>NW_010381211.1:0-400 GCF_000414095.1 Morus notabilis
GGCTGCTCCTGCCGATTTAGATCGCCTCCTCCGTTGCTCGTCGCCTGCTGCGCCATCTGAGATAAATATATATATACTATATTTGTATATGTGTGTGTATATATATGCGCTATCCCCTTTATGGGTTTGAAGCTTGGAGGAGGAGCAGATAGGAGGGGAGAGAAAGAGGGAGGCTGAAAATGGGTTAAGATGGGTTTTAAAGGAGGCGGGCGGTAGAGAGGTAGATCTTGGTCTTTGTTGGTGTCATGGTGTGTCTGCGTAATGTATTTTTCACTATTTTCGGGTATTATTTTATTATTTATTAATCTTTATTAATTTACTATTTAAACCCTTTTCATTTCACTAAGTTTAAAATTTAAATTTTATTATAGTAAAAAATTTTTAATTATATTTAATTTTT
>NW_010381212.1:0-400 GCF_000414095.1 Morus notabilis
TATTATAATAATATATTATATTACGTATTATACATTGTAATTATATTTATTAATACAATATACAATATAATTGTGATATTGTAATTAATAATAATTATATTTATAATTATAAGATAATATAATATAATATATAGTTGGGATGTTGTAATTAATAATAATAATAATAATTATATTTATCATTATAATATAATATAATATAATATAATATATTTGTGATATTGTAATTAACAATTATAATAATAATTGGGATAGTAGCATTTTTTATAAAATTAAATATAATAATTATATATTTTTATAAATAATAATATAATATAATATTATGTTATATTATATTATATGATATAGATATGTTGTTTTCATTAATAATATGATAGTTATAATAAAAATTAAGATTTTATTA
>NW_010381213.1:0-400 GCF_000414095.1 Morus notabilis
AAAAAAAATAGCGTGTACTAGAGTTACTCAACACAATGAATCAATTTAATATTCCATAAAATTAGGTGATATTGAGCCATTCATGTGATCTGAAGTAGATCCATATGATTTTGCTGGTGTAAGAAACTTGTATTGCCCCATTTTCCTCCATGTGAGGGACACATTTAAAAAGGCCAAAGTTTTCAGTGACAGGAAATTCAGAAGCACATGGTAGAATAAATACCCGATTAAATATTGTTCATTTCCCATTACAATTTTAAGATATTGGGTGGCGTGAAAACACTGTAATCTCTTTTTGTTTCTCAGTTTGACAGAAGCATATACATGTATGATCATGTATAGTAGAATGATAAACTATTGGAATAACGTTTTGGAAGTTGAATATCTTTAGTGTGTTTCT
>NW_010381214.1:0-400 GCF_000414095.1 Morus notabilis
CTCTTTATAAAATTAGCAAAAATGGCATTTTCTTATATTAACTTAATGATCAATCACTAATTGACTAAATTTATCATTGGTTAACTTAGTGGTTAATCACTGATTAATTAGTCTATTACTAATTGACTTGATGATTAATATCAGTTAATAATTAATTAAAATTAATTAATAATTAATCAATTTCAATCAATAATTTTATTAATAATAAACTATTAATAGATTAAAATAAATCAGTCACAAATAGAGTTAAACCAAGCAACATTGCAAAGGTATAATGATAGTAGGGTTAGGATATCCCCACCCTTTGTGAAATGGAGCCTTGGGAAGCCAATAATGAAGAATCAGAGAGGTGACCACATCTAGTTATGAGGTTGGCCTAGAGGTGTCAAATGGGCCGGGC
>NW_010381215.1:0-399 GCF_000414095.1 Morus notabilis
TAAATATACATAATTTATATATAATTATACAAATAATAAATACACTTCCTAAGAAATGAATCATAATAAATATTAGACTGTAATAGTGCTAGCTGTTTTTGCCTTATTGATTAGGCACGTTTTTAAACCTTGTTCGATCCAATAATTAAAAATATAATGAAAATTATTATAAAAAAAACTCTGACAACATTGCCTGTAAGTGCTAACGCGATCGACGATGGGACAGAAGAGTCACAGCTCATGAAGATGTTAAACATGAGGTGGATTTATACGAGAAGTTTTATCAGCCTTAGTCATCAATAAGCAAGAGGTGGCGTCCAATAGATAAGTCATCTCACTGATTGCCACATGTGTACATGGTGCTTTATGTATACGTGATGTCGGTCCGTTTAATTCGTT
>NW_010381216.1:0-400 GCF_000414095.1 Morus notabilis
AGAGTTGGGAAAGTATACTTATAAGAATTCATAGGTACGATGGCTTGTTCTTTTAGAGTTTAATTTGAGTATAATTATTGAATTGAATTTGAGTTATAACTTGAGTTGAACTTATAATTTGAGTTTGTGTTTAGTTGTATACATTTGAGTTGTGGTTTGAAATAAGAATATTTTTGAGTTTGTGTTTAGATGGGTCAAAACTTAAATTTACATTTATGTAATATTTTAATAAAAACTCAATGGTGATGAAGAATTTTAATAAGGTATATGGGTGAAGTTTTATTCGTCTTTTCGCTGTGAATGCATAGAAAAAAAATCATATCATTCATAATTAAAACAAAAAAAGTTATGACATTTTTAAGAATAGAAAAAATACTGTTTATTAACTTGAGTTCGAGTT
>NW_010381217.1:0-400 GCF_000414095.1 Morus notabilis
CCGCCAACAAAAGCCACTTCGGATAAAAAGTCATCGCCCAAACCCTGCGCGACAAAATCGATCATTGCCAGGTTGTGATCTGCATTCGAACTCATAGATGCATTCCAGCCTTGAGCAGGTTGACGGCAACCTCCGTCTCTCTGGGGCCTCCCACTCTGATGGCGTCAACCAGAGCCAGATAGTGATAAAGCATGTTGTCTTTTTTCACAGCATCCGGAACGGATTTATAAAGCGGCTTGATGCCCTGTCCCTTCTGCTTGCCCAGCGGGTCAGACCACACCGCAATAAGTTCACCGCCACTCCTGAGCTGCTTCGACAAGGCTGGCGCATAAAAACCGGTAGGGATGCCGCGCACAATCGCTCCCAGCTTTACCGGAAAAAAGTACTTAAGCGCGTGCTC
>NW_010381218.1:0-400 GCF_000414095.1 Morus notabilis
TATATATATATATATCTATATATATGTTTCTTATTTTACACTCTTAACTCTTTGTTGTTGATAAAATTCAAAGTGAAAGTAGAGAGAGTAGTTGACTCTTGTCTCGCCTTCTGGCTATCTTCTTCACTACACCACTAGCCACTAGGCTTTGGATTCCAAAAAAAATCCGAAACGAAAAGAGAAAGAAAAAATGTTAAATGAAAGAAATCACTTTAGTCGTCTTTTTCTGACATGAAAGAAAGAGAAAGGGGAAAAAATTAGGTTTCAAAGAAAACCAGCCCCACGCTTGAGCATTGCCCTCTTAAACATGTCAAAGGGGGGTTTTGGTTTGGCTTTTGTTGCTGACCTTGCTTACTATTAATAAATAAGGAGGTCAGATTATAATTCGTAATTTTTTACA
>NW_010381219.1:0-400 GCF_000414095.1 Morus notabilis
TGTCTTCAAGGGATGCCTCCTTTTGGAGAGAGGCCATGAATGATGAAATTGATTCGATTATGTCAAATCAAACTTGGATCTTGGTAGATCTTCCTCTGGGATCAAAACCAATAAGCAAGAAATGAGTGATTAGAAGAAAGTACAATACCGATGGGTCTATTCAAACATTCAAGGCTAGATTGGTAGCCAAGGGCTTTAAACAAAAACGTGGTATAGACTATTTTGATACATATGTTCCGATAGCTAGATTGACATCCATAAGAGTGTTATTTGTAATTGCATCAATATACAATTTGCATGTTCATCAAATGGATGTTAAGACGGCTTTTTTATATGGTGATCTTGATGAGGAAATCTATATGGAACAACCCGAAGGGTTCGTATTACTTGGAAATGAAAA
>NW_010381220.1:0-400 GCF_000414095.1 Morus notabilis
AAAAAAAAAAAAAATTGAAGTAATCCGGAAAAAGAAAAAACTGATCACATCAAACATGAATTGATATATGCAAATTAGCTTTGATGTTTGAACTGATCGATACAATTTCTCGAAAAAGAAAAAGAAAAGTTTAGGTTTTTTTGACAAAAATAAACTAATAAAGTGTAGGTTGAATTTAGCTTTATATTTACGAAACCAACTTTCACAACAACAAGAGAAATTGCATTTGTTTAAAAGAATAAATAAATGAATTTTTAGAGGAATAATACATCGCACATTATTATTTATAAATTTGTTTGATATTTCACTTCAACAAGGACTCTGAACAAGATAACGTCAAACTTAAGAATATTGGCATTCATATAACATTTCAGAGAGTGATTTAGATCATTTTACTATT
>NW_010381221.1:0-400 GCF_000414095.1 Morus notabilis
ATATTTTTATGCTCTTGCTCTAATTAATGGATTTAGTTTTTAAGGAGGTCACGTATTTTGATGCAGGATCAAACTTATAAAGTTATTCTTCACGTGCATAGCACGCGGCTCAACTAGTACATAATAAAAGAGCCAAAGCTCTATTCTCCCTTGCTGCATGGCAGTGTGAGGGAAGAAAGCTTTGACTTTTTATTACTCTTTTCTGTTCCTACTTTATAGAATTAGAAAATATTTCTTTATCGTTAGTATCGGTTTCTAACTGTTAGATATGATCAAAATAAAATGAGCCTTTTTAATACTCTTTTTTCTTATTTTTTTAATTTGTGTTTGACATTCGTTTTGTGTTTTCCTTTTTTTTCTTTTTTTGCTTTTCTTATCTTTATTTTTATTTTAATTTGTT
>NW_010381222.1:0-400 GCF_000414095.1 Morus notabilis
TTTTTTTTTTTAAGGGGGATTACAGAGTCTTTAAGGTGAAATATCTAACGGCAAAAAGTTTTTCAACACGAGTCAATCGGCTTTGTACATTGGACAAACTTTTTTGTGCAAATATCTAGTATATATTTTGTTTTACTTTATTGCTTGGGGAAATGATGGGTTTTAGGGAATTTCCTATCATGCAGATCTCTCTCTCTCTCTCGAGAATTCCATCATGCAAGACATTATGCATTTTTCAAGAGAGAGATATGGGTTCACTTTACAAAGGCCCATATTAATGGTAAGATATATTGGGCCTACATTAATAGACCAGAAAGTAGTCAGGGCCCAATATATCTTCTTTTCGGTTTCTTTCCATTCCATTTTGTATGATATGCACCCACTAGAACATGTATTATCA
>NW_010381223.1:0-401 GCF_000414095.1 Morus notabilis
CAACCGCTATGTCGGAGTCTGGTACAACAAAATCTCAGAGAAAACCGTGGTTTGGGTCGCAAATAGAGACAATCCCATCAACGACACTTCAGGAGTCTTGGCCATCAACAGCAAAGGACGCCTCAGCATTTATGCAAAATACCAAAACTCTCCTATTTGGTCAGCAAATCTATCTGTCTTTACGGCAAAAACTAGTTCCACTTTCCTAGCTAAGCTTTTAGATGTTGGAAATCTTGTTTTGATGAAAAAAGATGACAGTTTTGGACAGAGCAGTGTTATTTGGCAAAGCTTTGATTATCCAACGAACACTTACCTACCTTTCTTGAAGCTTGGGCTGAACCGGAAAACCGGCCTCGACCGGTTCATAACATCCTGGAAATCGGCGGATGATCCGGGAACCG
>NW_010381224.1:0-401 GCF_000414095.1 Morus notabilis
CCGGTGGAGACCAGAGTTTGGCCGGTGTCTTGGAGAGTTTGGTTTGGTTTTATGGTGTCATCAGCTGCCAAGGAATTATGGAAGCAGATAAGAGAGAAGAAAAATATGATAATAACCTGCTTCATTGATTATTTATAGTTCTGGGAAACTGAAACGGAGAACAACGAGATCTTGAGAGGCAAGCTTTTCTATGTTCCCATCTCCATAGTTTTCTTCTTTTCTTCGCATCTTTTAAGTTTAAACTTCTCTCTTTCCAGGGCGTTTACCAAATGAAGCTCGAATAGACTATACTAGCGTACAGATCCTAAAGTCAAGTACCTAATGAAAATAATATAATTTGGACTAGACGATATTAGCATTATTCTTATTCATATTTAAATGGATGAATACGTAAATGAATT
>NW_010381225.1:0-401 GCF_000414095.1 Morus notabilis
ATGCACATAAATAATGAAATTTCTATTTTATTAATTAAATAATAAAATTTAAAATTACATCTCATGCTTTTGGACACCATTCCCAACAACTCAGAGTACCGAACTCAAAGTATCGAACTCAATTTACCAAGCTTAATTTGAACTTCGAGTTTTGAAGTTACCTATGTGGAATGCCACGTTAGACTTGTGAGAAATGGTATAACAATTTTATTTAAAGATATGTTTGCTTTAATTTTTAATTTTAAAATGAATTAATTAGTGTAAAAATATAACTTTAGGATTTTTAAATTTAGAGGTCCAAATTCCCAAAATCAGTAAACTTTAATACATTTGGATTGGGTTGTTGGAGTTGAGGATTGGCGACGAGTTGAGGAATTCGCAATATGAAGATCATGAGTTGG
>NW_010381226.1:0-401 GCF_000414095.1 Morus notabilis
GCGGCCTAGGTTACAAGTTACAAGTGTCAAGTGAACAACAAGGCCAACTTGATCTTTTGATAAGGAACTGCATAGTTCAAGTATTACAACAAAAATACATACATATACATATGTATTATATATTTCTAACAGTATATATTAATACATATTTTTTAATTTTCAAAACAAATTAATACATATTTTTCTAAAGGGTACATTGTTACATAGATAAGACATAGAAAACAATGAAACGAGGAATCCGGCTCAGAAGCAAATATTTTTATAGACGATGTGGCCCAATGACAGCTCTATTTGGAACTTTATTGGCCTTAATTTATTTATTTATTACTGATTGGCCAGTGGCCTGTTGTTTATGTGGCTATATAAAGGTCAAAACTGATTGTCCAATCATTTTTTTTTTT